>NC_031000.1:1518397-1626261 GCF_000149955.1 Fusarium oxysporum f. sp. lycopersici 4287
CCACTGATCTTCGTCCGCATGGGTAGCGGAGGCGTGCGCCCACAGATGGCTGGGTCGCAGCAGGTCACGTCTGTCTCGCAAGCTTATCACCTCCAGCTTCTGTCTCCCCAACATGCTCATCCGCAACGCCAAAGCGACATATCGCAGCCTACCCAAGTAGCAGCCCCGGCGATGGCATCACATCCACAAATACAGCAGGTCCAATCGTCCCATCAAGAGTCTCCACCAAGTTCGTCGATAACCTTTTATAACTGGCAACCGCCAATATCGCAAGCCGGCAGCAGCTCGAACCGACCCGGAACGCCTTCCGCTTCGACCAAGACCAAGAGACAGTGAGGTTCTGATACTACAATGGGTTGATTTTGCAACGGAGGTGTTGCCCAACCATCGTCAGAGGGACAGAGCAACGATTCCGGACCAATGAGACCAGGTGCATGACAGATGTCGTGTGGGCCCCACAAAAAATAAAAATGAGGTAGCGCGCCCCAATGGGTCCTGGATGTATTGAGGACCACGGGCTCCTCATTCGCTACGTCCGCTCTTGGATGAGTGACAGGAAGCAAGAGCTTGCATCAGACATGTGGTCAATCCAGTCGTCACCTACTGATAGTTCTCTCTACCCGCTTCCTTTATGATACCACCAGTGGCTTGATTTTGCACCATGTCTATCGTTTTACACGGTCGTGGTGAAGGATAGGAGGACATACGAGACTGATCGCGCGCAGGTTGTAAACCTAGAACCTCACGCTATGATTAAATTCTTTTTACGCAGTGTGTATTCGGCGGGCGGATTTAGATTAGCACAAAAGTTTAGCGCCACGTCGTCGGCCCACAAGTGGTAAAATCACACTGGTCCCTGCCCAAGGGCCTCTGTCAGTCCCAAAGCATGATTGGTTGACCAGAACAAAGTGTGATGGGGTCATTACGGTAAAGTTGACACCCCAAGCGTCATGATCATGTCGATCATGCAGCATATGTACCGGCTGGCGGTGCGCCTAGTTGATAAATGCGAAATTGAGGAGGAGGAAAGAGAGCTAAATGGCGGCTCACACGGTCTACCCACGGCCATCGGCGCCTAGCGGAGAGGCTAAGCTGGGTGTATGAAGGTATCGCGAGCAGCGGGAAGGCGTTGGAGTACAGGTTTTTCATCCAGGGCCACGCGCACAGTTCCCCCCTGTATTCAGAACATTGGATAGGCCGGTATACCTGCAGTCGAAGGCCATGTAATGTTAATATTACTACTGCTGCTGAAGCAGCTGATAACACAGTGGCAAGCAAAAAAGGCAGCTGGATGAGGGCGGTGAGAGCTGAAGACTGGACGAGGAGCAGCAGGCAAGCGGCTGGCGTCACAAGGAGGAATCTGTCAGGAGCAAGGATCATAACCATCGTGAATAGCTTCACGGTCAGCGTGAACGCTACATCACAACTTCCATCAGGCAACAGCCTGCTGCCTATGAGATCGGCAGAGTTAGGGTTATACAGGTATAAAAGACCGACTCTCGTCACTCCTTTAGATAGAAAATTAAGCGCTTATTTCATCTTCACGGCCTATCAGTACCTGCGACAGAATCATTCGCAGATAACGAGTCTTACCGGGCCGCATGTAAGTGAAAACTAGAGAGGCCCGATGCGGCTAGCCTGTACTAGCGTTCAGCTAGTGTTTTATCTGAGGGCTATTAACCATCAGCCAAAAGCAAAGTTAAAAGGGGCAGCTCAGCAGCAGGAGTTAGAAAAGAAGGGTCGTCAGTGGAGTAGTAGCCATAGTGCCGATGGTTTCGGCGCTTGACAATGTAGATATCGGCGTCCTAGGGGCAACTTGGTTACGTCTTCGTATAAGGCGTTGTCGCCCTCGCGCAATTATCATTCATTCTATCACGTTTCCTGGGCGAAGAGGTAAGCTCGATCATCATTGCTTGGGGGTATGTGGCAAGTATTGAGCAGGCTAGACTGAGTCAGCGGCCTCGCTTGGTGGGAGTCGCGGAGAAATAGAGACGTGGAGACATTTGTCGTGCTGACAAGGGTCGAATCGACAAGGCGGAGCGGGGCGCGCTTGCTGCCGAGGAGGGCTAGGAGGTCGTTGAGGCCGTGCGCACCGTTGAACCAAGAGACGAAATCAGCAACTCGTAAGAATGGCCAATCAGTGAAACCGGCAGCCTGTCCGTGCACGTTTCATTAAACAGCCACACCTGCGAGAGACAAATGCCCCAGGCAAGCCCGCCTTCTTCCACTTCACCTGCGTTTATGTCAATCCCCTAAGAAGCTATCGGATCGCCAAAACATGGACGGGAGGCCCGTATAATTCTACTATTCTCCGCCAGGTGCTACAGTGTGACAAGCTGGACAGCCACAACCAGTGATACGCATATGACGAGACGCAGGATCGCGTCTTCAGTCTGCCGCGAGATGAACTGAATCCTTTATGAATTGGTCCAGTGGCTTATGATACCCCGGTCCTCACAGTCTAAGAATGCTCCCGCGTAAGCATGGGGAGGGAAGCTCCGTCGGTGTTCCAAGCACAATTGCCATTCTCAAACTTCATTCATCTTTCTATATATCAGAAAGCCATCACAAATATTCTACTTTTTTCATCATCCAAGTTGATAAATAACAAGCAAAACTAATGCCGAGCACGGGCCAGTGAACATCTTGCCAACCGTTAGTCATCTTCCCCCCACCCCTGGTCCTCGAACTGATGCGCAGATCCGCAGGGCTACCGGGGGAGGGCATCCTGAGGACATCCTGGCGTGATTTGGCAGCGCACCCGGCCCATGCAATGGAAATTTGTTTCGCCCGGGAGTACAAGCCCCATAGGAACCCTCCTCACGCTGCTCCAGTCTAGAAAGGCAGGGCACACGGTCTAAAGAAAACTCCGCCAGTCTCCTCGTCGCCAGTCTGATTTCTAAATCCTCCGACCGCTTTTCTTGTTATAACTTATTCAAAGTTTTCATCTTATACACATATAAAGTGTGGCCTTCCAAACCCAAACGAACTTAGTTACCTATACCACATTCTTCCTGGCTATGTACGAGAAGCAGCTACCATCCTTACCTCCTCTGTCCCTTCAGGACCAGGTGTCTCCCCAGGCAGTAGTCGCCCCATTCCAACCGCCCTCTCAGAGGCACCCACTCGGCCATATCAGTCAGCAGGCCAAGCCAGGAGGTGGCATCCTTACGTCCCTCAAACAAGAGATTCTTAAGCTGCGCAGGGAGAATGATGCACTGCGGCGCTCCATGGTCGAGAAAGAAAACAAAATCGAGATGCTCCAGAAACTGAATTCCCAACATCGACAACGGATAGACGAGCAGACTCGTCAGACGTCTCAGCTCTTTCAGACTATCCACTCCGCCCTCAAGAATTACCGGGATGATAAGAAAGACCAGGCCGGGCACCTTCCAAAAGGATCCTCCGAGAAAATCGTGTCCGGAGCCTTCAGTGACCGTAGTGAGGGCCGGCTCTAGGCGCCCTGGGGGACGAGAGGATGAGAGTCGCGCGTCGTTCAGCTCTCGTCTCTAGCTTGCGCTTTTCGCATGAGGAGTACGACCATCTCCCCATACGCCTTCCCAGTCTAACCTACGGGCAGGATCATATTTATTCCAAGAAAACTGCCGAAGATTGTGTTCTAAGCAACCACATTGGCAACGGAATCGTGTAGGAGGAGATACAGCAGCAGTAAGGAGTAATTACTCTATATTATAGAAGCGTTTATTAATTTCTAATTACATCCCATTCCTCATTTTCATACTACAGCTCTTCTTTACACATTCCGTCGTGACGTTGATTATAGGGTGAGGTAGGTCTGAGTATGCCTCTTTCAATGGAGAGGTTCTTCAAGAGCATAGGGGTCAGCGCATCGTTCGTTTTAGCAACTATTACATTATTAAGTACGGGCTAAACATCAGCCTCATAGACAGCGAGAATGTGCGCTTTGTCCGGGAAACAGGCACAGCTTCCGTACCAGAGGTGTTCGCACTCTAGCCTTGAAGCGAATGCTGAGGGACGAAGAATGAAGTACATCCAGGCTAGCGCATCATTCATTAATACTGATTGGCTTATTGACAAATAATCGATAATAATCACTGCAATCAATTTATTGATGCCCTGCCTGACATAACGATCATTGCATTAAATGGACGAAAATGAAATGAACAGGCGGGTGCATCCCTGCTAGGTATAAGTACCTAGGATTCCGGTGACTACGGCTATCTACTTGTTTCTGGCAAGCCTCAATTTCGTCACTCCACTGTTACTGCGATATCTAAATAGCCGATTTAGGCTCGTTTAGATTGAAGAGCCAGATATTACCCTGCCTACGCCTCGCCAATCCCCTGGAGAAAGTCTGTGGCTCGTTCTTATACTAGTTCAATAAGAGGTATGAATACCCACGCCTTAAGCTGATTGTCACAGACATTCTCTCTGTGCCTCGAATGCGAATGCGAGGTGTTCACACATGTGTCGGCGAAACGCCGTCGTCTGCAGGCGGAAACCGATTGCAATAACGCAAAATAGTGAGATCCTAGTTAAAGATAGGCTTGCTGGACGATTATGACGGATTACTAAAGGAACCAGTGGTGGAAGAAGCAGTTCATGCTGCGTAGTATAGGGTATCTAAGGTCCGCCGGGATACTCCATTCATCGAAACATTTTAATCATTATCATTTCATTCCTTCCCCCTCAATGATCAGTATCATCATGGTCTTGCTTACCCAGCAGTCATGTCATTTCAATGCTCTTCTTATAATGATTGATAATGATAGATACGCCACCCCGAGTACATCATCATGGAAAATATTATGGGTAAGGGGCTTGACGCCATCTGGATCACGTTTAGCCGTTTAGCTACATCCGAGAAGAACAAGATATCGAGTTAACTGCGAGTTTACTTGGACAATTTACGGCGTCTACCCTCGCCTAAATTCTTTGGATGCATTGGAAACAACCATTTGACGGATTTATGTTCCGGACTGCAGCTGAGGACGATATTGAGGATAGCCTAATTAGCGGGGGCCATTTAATTCAGTGTCGCAGTTAAACGATGTTAAAATTGGTAAAATTTAGAAATATTTCGTTCCCCGAACATTAATGCTGGCTATTGTGACTATACTTTTCCCAAGTATAGGAGTTTAAAGTCAGGGTCTCCCTTTCAGGCCTCATAGAGGACCCTTGCTGTCTGTCCTTACATTATTGGTATACCAAAATACAGCTGTTGGGGCCATTAATCACTCTAAAAGCTTGATAGCCAGGAAGGGAAGAGTAGGAGAACGTCAATTATATCTTAAAGGGGGCGAAGAGGGTTATTGCGCAGGATATCTAAGAAGCAGGCGGGGAAGCCAAGAATGCAGCAACTGCTGCATAGTGCTAAGTGGACGACCTGTTATTCTAATCCTTTGAGGACATGTTGGTCACTTGTATATGAGGAAGAGGTCGCGACAATACATATCCGATGTGCAAGCATCTCGGAGTGCCGCTGAGCGACGTCTTTTTGGACGGAGGCAGTACGGAGGTGGTACGGTGACTGGTCTACGCCCTTGTCAGGGTTGCAAATCAATCCATCCACTCCACGACCGCTTCGAAGGGAATTGATAGATGAATAATCCACTAGCCGACCAGCCTCGTGGAATGGACCGTGTCAGATGTAACATGGATGAATATAGGCCCAATTGTCTCTGTATCTAGGTATGGGGGCCCCCTAACTTTTGTACTTTGATACAGCGGGTAGATCCCGACAGACCCTGCATTCAGTAGATTTATTTGCAGCCCTGGCCCTTGTAGGTTCGTACGCAGAGGAGTTGGTTGGCGGTGACCATTCATTGTCTGCAATAAAGTGCAACGTAATTTCAAAATCCTATGGAGGGGTATCCTAGGCCCATGGCCCATGCATGTCTGTATTCACTCGAGCCGTTGTGCGATTCCCGATCCGGGTTGACGTTTGCCACGTGCGGTCGCAAGGGTATCCAGCACTTCTGGGCGAATTGATACCTTCTATCTGCGACGACGGCGTCGTATTCAGTATGCGGGGTTGATGGCCCTAGTGATCAGGAAGGTGGGTTTTATTTGGTTATGGACGAGTAGGACAGGGAATTTATGGTGGCGGTTTGACCAGCCGGGATCTGCGGCCCACTTCACGGCGATCTCGTGCTGCAGCCGTCCTTGCATGTATGGTGATACCTTCGTCCGTTCATCCACCATGCCTACGCTCACGCCCTTTCTCGGACTCCAGCCCTACTCCCGCGGCGTTCCGTTTAGTGTCGGCCCCAGAAGGTCGGCTACGGCTACTCCACGAAGAGATCAGCCTCTGCAACTGTATCTTCTGCAATTGCGGCCCCCCCCCCCTCTTTCTCTCCGGCGCGTTCCACCATGGCTCATCCCACTTACTAATCTCCTGTATATATCGACGCAACCTTCAGATGCGCCCTGGTTTTACTCACATAGTGCGGTCACCACCACAAGCACACAGCCATGACTCCTTCCAACCCAGACCCCTAGCCATATCACATCCTGCTCCCCCTCACACTTTAACTATGTGTAGACATGATCTCTCTATCGGCCCAGTTGCCAAGCTCTTACCCTGGCCGGGTTTTAACGACCCGCTCACCCATTCAGCCCTCGAGGGTCCCGGTATCGGCTATCAGCGCCTCCAAAGCAGCCTCCCACTCACAAGAAGGATCGCCCATAATATCACCCGATACCGTCGTTCTGACTACGAGTTCCTCAGTCCAACCGTCGTCTAAACCCATGCACGGTAGGAATGAGGACCCGTACCCCTACAACTTTCAGCTGCCGGAGTCTATCCTATCTCGCAAGACGAGCAACGACTTACTAGATCGAAGCTTGTCTAGCTGCAACCCCAGCGCAATGCCCGAGGCCTCGCCTAAGAGTAGCAACTTGATTCGTCGCTTCTCGAATCGCGCCCATCGGTTTGCCAGCAGCAGACAACAATCTTCGGCAGCCCCTGCTAACCGGAACGGTAGTATCGGTCCCAGCATCTTGCGCTGTCGGAGTAACAGCAACGCCACTGCCCCGCCACGGCCGCCAGAGTATAACGCCGTGACTGACACTGACGAGGAGGCTGACCCGGTTCCGGATGGCAACATATCTCTCTTTGGCCTCGACGGAGCCACTCACTCATCAAGCAGCAATGACGCTGCCGGTTCAATTAATGGAAGTGGCAATGCCAAGGCAGGACCCGTGTTGCCGGCCGAGCTTCGGAATGGTTGTGAAGTTCTCAAGGTGTCCAGGAGAAGTCGCGCGAGACGGGTGAATCTTATATATGAGACCGAATCCAACAAGCTCTCGTGGGACCCTGCTCGCCCACATAAGTCCTTACACGTCGATGAGATCAAAGAGATCCGAACTGGTCCTGATACTCAACAATACTGCCTTGACTTTGGAATGTCCGAATCGTGTGCGGTTACCTGGTTCACCATTATCTATACCGTCCAATGCAACTCAAGGACCAAGCTTCTGCACATTGTCACCGATAATGAGGAAGTCTTGAAACGCTGGACTGGGTTCCTCGAGGCTACATTGACTTACCGGCAGGGATCAATGACCTCTCTCATGGCCTTCGACGATAGAGCCATGGCCCAGTATTGGCAGACTGAGATGACCAGGGAGTTCGGTAACCAGCCCCGTGATCCTGAGCAGGAGGAATTGGACATAGCCGGAGTCAAGCATGTTTGCCAGAGCCTTCATATTTACACCTCCCAGTGGACCCTGCAGACCAACTTCCGCCTATCCGATGTCCGACGACGTGAGAAGCTCAACTTTACCGAGTTCAGGGGTTTCATCCGCCTGATGAAGCAGAGGCACGATGTTCAGCGAATCAATCGCAGCATTGCCGCTAAACCTGAGATTGGCATGACCTTTCCAGAGTTTCTAGCTTTCCTCCGCGATATCCAAGGGGAGGACGTTGATTCTAACCTTTCTATGTGGGAGAAGCAATTTGCCTACCTCAGCCACCGATACCGACCTGATGCAGTCGAGACCTCCGATGCGGCTGATGACATGCTGGTCATGTCCGAAGCCGCCTTTGTGAGGTACCTGACATCTGAGACAAACTCAGCGATTATACCGGAGCCTCAAAACTACACTCTTGACCGCCCCATGAACGAATATATCATCTCTAGCTCCCACAACACCTACCTCCTTGGTCGACAGGTAGCCGGTCAGTCCAGCGTCGAGGGCTACATCTCGGTTCTTATTCGAGGCTGCCGCTGTGTCGAGATTGACTGCTGGGATGGCAACTCTGGGCAGCCCGAGGTCAACCACGGTCGCACCCTTACGACCTCGATTAGTTTCCGTGAGGTCATAGCGACGATCAATAAGTACGCCTTTGTTAAGTCGAGGTTCCCTCTCTGGATCTCCCTCGAGGTTCATTGCAACCCTAATCAGCAAGCCATCATGGTCAACATTATAAAGGAGGCCTTCGGCTCTCGACTGGTCACTGAGACGTTGGAAGACTGCTATGACAAACTGCCTTCACCCTCTGAGCTCATGGAACGCATCCTCATCAAGGTCAAGAAGCCGCAGATCAAGCAGGAGCCTCCTGCCAGCAATTTCCGCTGCCGCCGACGAGGCAACAGCCTCAACTCACCACTGACTCGTTCCGAGACTGATGCCGCCATGTTGATGCCTTCGCAGTCGCTTCCTCAGAGCCTCATGCGTAGCCCTAGCCCTTCTTGTCGTCGACCGGTGAGAAAGACTCGTGTCAACACAATTACTGAAGGTGGGGTGCAAGCTAGGGCGAGTAGAAGCGCCAGCGACAATGACAGCGGCGGGGAGCGAAACTCACGAAAGACGTCTACCAAGATTGTTAAAGAGCTTGGTGATCTTGGCGTCTACTGTTCCGGTGTCAATTATGCTGGCTTTGACACTGCCGAGGCGAAGCAATACAACCACATCTTCTCCTTCATGGAGTCGAGCTTTGCCAAGCACTTTCGCGCCAAGGAACAGAAGATAGCAGTCGACCTCCACAACCTGCGCTACATGATGCGAGTTTACCCTGATCGCACCAGAATCACCTCCAACAACTTTGATCCCCTCCTGTACTGGCGCCGCGGAATCCAGATGGTTGCGCTCAACTGGCAGACCTTCGACTTGGGTATGCAGATCAACCGCGCCATGTTTGACGGTGGGCAGGACTTCTCGGGCTACGTGCTTAAACCTGCGGAGCTACTGGACATCCAAGTGCTCCCATACAACCCCGAACTTCCTGGGGGCAAGAAGGAGCGCAGTGTTGTTTCATTCACCATCGCTGTCATCTCGGCACAACGGCTTATGCGACCGGCCAGCCTCCCCGCCAACAAGGCGATGAACCCGTACGTCGAGGTCGAGGTCTTCCACGCCAGTGATAAACGGGAGAAGAGTTATGAGTCAGCCTTGCCTCGAGATCTTGACCCACCGCAAAAGTTTCGGACGAATATCGTACGAGATAACGGCTTCAACCCAATGTTTGATGGTCACTTCAAGTTCAAAGTCACGAAGAAACAACCCGACCTGGTATTTGTCCGATGGTCTGTCAAACTCTCCAACGATGGCGAGAACTACAATGACAGACCGGCAGTGGCCACCTACACTGCTAAGCTTAGCAACCTCAAGCAAGGCTACCGCACCTTACCTCTTCTCAACGATGCTGGTGACCAGTACCTTTTCTCAAAGCTCTTCTGCAAGATCAAGGTTGATTCGATTGAGAAGATGATGATCGACGCACCCTGCCGCGCCCTAGATGGTAGCAGGATCAAGGGCCTGAGCGTAAAGGCCTTTAGCTGAATCAGCACCCGCCCCAGAAGCACGATGGGAAAGTCCAGCACAGAGAAGATTGGCTTTGGTAGCTATCCATGATCTATTTTTGCGGCTTCACCTGTATACTATGTTTCTCCCCTGGACGTATTTTTTCTTTCCCGAAGTGGCCGTCTTTTGACTTGTTCGCTCTATCTTGTCTTGAGCAACAACACCTTGATACCAGACTCGATTCGCTATTCATGCTAAGACGTGCGTGCTAGCACTGAACAAGTGCTCGAGAACCTATTTAAGCGCGCTCCCTCTACCAGCATATAGATACTGGCAAACCAGTGCCAAGACGGCTGGGCCAGCTCATGTATTCCTTCTCTCTAATTTCCTCCTCTTGGGATTTACGAGGACCATCAACTCTATTTCCTATTCTGATTCTATTGCTCTGCTACAACCTATTTCTGCCAAGTCTTTAACAGAAATATGAATATGTGTTCATTTGTGTCTCTTTCAAGATCGACGGGCAGACGCCCCATGAAATCCTTTATGGCTACATCTGCTCCCGCTTCTACCAACGCACTCACCTTATAATCTCTGTTGTAGTCCGTCACCACTACACGATGAAGAGGTTCTTTTCCCATAAAACCTCTAATATTTAAGCAGTTTCCATCCTCCAGGTATTTACGTAGCCACAAACCGCAAGGCTCGGCTTTGTGAAACTTCCAGAGGATATGACCGCTGACGAAGTAGGCCAGTATATCAGACCCCTAAAATTGGATACTAACATGGACGCGCTCGAAGCGACAGTGACGTTCGCCCGCAACAGGACGCCTTTGAGCCGAAGCAAGATAACGAGGAGACAGATATCATGGTTCCAGTTATCAATCCAATAGCCCTTGACTACTCACAAGACCGACCCTCGTCCGCCACTGACAGCTAGAGTTTGCCTCTGCCGTTGAAGCTAGGATACTGAACAATTGGAGAAATTGAACACCAGGTTGGCTTGCTGCAAACCGCATGAGCCTCGCAGGACAGTCATAGGGCACGGGGTAAAATATAAAACCAGGGACGATACCTTTGTAAGGGTTTGAAGGAGATCACGACGGAAGTATACGGAGAAATCATGTAACCAACAAATGATGCCCTATCCCTTTCATTGTGGCGAGCCTTTATTAGGTATAGCGCTCGACATTACCCCACGTACTTCAATTATACGTGAGTAACTATATCGGTGTGACAATTAGCGAGGGAATAAAAGTAACATAAAGTCTTTAATCCGTAGCTTGTGAGGCCGTGAGGACTTCCATTGCAAGATACGTTAGGTGGGAAGTCACCCCATAGTGACCCTCCTGGAGGCTTTCCACAATTGAAGGGATAGACTTCAGTTCCAGGACATGGTAAACTACAATTACTGCAGTAGCGAGAAAGCAGGGATCAAATCCGCTTGTCAACATGTCGCTGTCAATGAATGTCTCATTACGACACCATGATGGTGTCGCTAAAAATGGCTTAGTCCTTGATGAGCTTTCTGGGGATTAGCGTCCTCCCTTATGCCCGTAAGCTTGCCATTTGCCGTACCTGGGTTCTCTATCTGTATGAAGGAGGGTGGAGCTCTATTAGGAAGAAGTTGCTCCAGGCCAACGTACCCTATCTATCTAGCCATCGCATAGTTTGAATGTATTTTCTGGTGTTTAGCATCTGCCTGACGCAACCAGTCGGCTTCTACCGTGTCCATAAAGGCATTCAATGCGGAGTAAACAATCCCTGTAACGGCGCTGATGCGGTTCTGCGTCACTTCTTACGGAAGTATTTATCACGCCTCAACGCAAAGTCAAAAGCGCCATGTCACTCGCTCGAGACGCTCGAGAAAAGCCTCGTCATTGGTACATTTTATCTCCACTGCCTCCAAAATTACCCGCCCCGTCGCAATCCACACTCCAATAGTTCTGTGAGGGATCTCACGCTTTGCTTCGGCTATCCCGCCTGAGCTTGACGCTAGAAGCCAATTTACACAAAGTGCCCTTTACCATCTCTTGACTGACCAACTTGCTAACGTCCCCGCAGTGTTCTGAAGTGTAAAAGCACATCACAGATCTGACGCTTCAAGGCCTTATCGGGTCAGAACCAATGCGCACTTTGAAACTGGGCCAGTTAATTCAACTTCTGTCTGATGTTGTAGTTTACTGATGATACTCTGCATTAAGCTTCGCAAATGCGGATCCGAATTTGTGGGGAGCACATATCCGCTGCTATCCGCCGGGTCTGCTACGAAGCTTTTTAGACTACCAAGGTTAGGTCCACATGCTGCGCGCAACATCTAAAGTTAATTATGCCACTCCCAGCATTGGGCTGAATATCAAGCCTTCATCTAGCATCAACTCTGCGTCAACACCGATAGGATGGTTTCATCTTGTGGAAGCAAACGTCGTAACGATGACATTGTTCTCGAGGTAACATATTTGGGCCCTGACTTCACCACAAGCAAAGTTTACCTTCTTGACCGGAAATGTATGCCACGATTTGAAAGAAGTTTCCCCGCAAATGGCATCTGCAGTCGATGATGCGAAGGTGTTACGGAACTTGACGACGGCGGTAAAAGTGTGCAGGTTTAGGTTGATGTTGACGCAGTCGTGAATCATCCCCAGAAGTGCGAGAACGGCCAAAAAACCAAGCAATATTGCAAGTCGCGTGTGCATGAAAGGTATAAAACCCTTTGCAATGACACTTCTTGACATCTTGTTCACTACAGACAGTAACGTGTTCTTCGCCTGGCCACTTGCTAAATTTCTTCAATACTCTCAATCATCTTATATTACTCTTTCTATCGTCAAACAACATGGGTGACATCCGATTTTTTGTCCCGGACTCCGCATCACAGGACTCCAATGTTCTTTCTATCGACCCATACGCCTTAGTCGAAGCCCTTCTTGGCCAGAAAGTTAACAAGCCAGCATCTGTTGGCTCCGAAAGCCTTCAGTCGGGCTACGATGACCTTGACATGAAAATTGAGGCTAGACTCCCCAGGGAGGGGAACATGCGCCCCGATTCGCCGCCTAAGGATGTCAGAGTCGGTGCTGCCAACCCGTACTCACTCGTGGAAGCCCTCCTCGGCCGCAATATTGACAAGTTTTCGATAAACTCGGCAAAGATCATATCCAACGTCCTGCAGACGGATTACGATGAACTCTTCGACATGAAGCATTGCTCAGTGCTATTCGCCGGGCTAAAGCTCAACGAGAAGGAGAGGAAGGCAGAGATGTTGTCTGAGAAAGACATGAAAATCTTAAATGAGCGGGACCTCATGACTCCTGATCTATCAGGGGTTCAGCAGCTGGACGACCTTGAGAAGATCGGGCTGAAGGATCTGGGTAAGACGCGGGTTAAGGTGGCTCGCATGCAGAATGGCAAGCTGCACTTGATGCTCCACGCTCACTCCCTGGGGAAGACGGTTTCCAACCATGAGGTGACAATGTCCATCAACGAGCTAGTCAGCCCATTCAGGATGCAAAAGGGTCACTGGACACCACCTAATAGCTCGTGGCGCGATATGTACGACTATTTCTTCCAGAGCGTCAACAAGCGTCTCATTGGCGATCTTACCATGTTTGAGATTGGCGAGAAAAGAGAGACCATGCGCTACTTTGATGATCCCACGCAGGGTTGTGCCAGTAACAGCTGGCTGATTGCCGCCTTGTTTTCGGTCTTCTGGTCCGACCCTGTTATCATTAACCGCGCTACTCGAGTCCACTACGACAAGAATGAGAAGAAACGCCTCGCCATCAAGTTTCACGACAAGGGCGGCGACAATAACGGCAAAACTGAGACTGTGGAGGTCAATTACGAAATCCCCATTAACAACTCGAACAATGGGCCCCTGTACTGCCGCTCCAGCGACGGAGCTGACATTTGGCCATCGTTGTATGAGAAGTCATTCGCCAAATGGATCACTGGTAGCTCATCGGAGCAGCCCGACATCACTCAGACACATTGCGGCGACCCTGTGAAGGCAATGGCACAGATCAACGGCCGGGATCCCCACTACTACAGGACCGAGAACCATTCTGCCAACGACATGTTGGGACTTGTCCGCTCCAACTGCGTCAACTTCAAGACCATTAACCCCATGACTGCCTGGACCTACGCCACTGGCAACATGTACAGAGGCAGCAACGTCGTTGCCAACCATGCCTACTCTATTCTCGGCTACACTATCCTTGGTGACAAGCAATACCTTGTTCTCCGCAACCCATGGGGTGTTACCGAGCCGATCGGATTGAACAGCTACCCAGGGCTTCTTGAGCGCCTCGACCCCAACTTGTGGCACCCAGCTTCCCTGCTTGACCACGGAGGCCTGTTCGCTATGGAGACGGAGGCATTTAAACATTGCTTCGCCTATGTTGGTGTTGCCAAATAAGTCGCTGAAGCGTAAGTGCCGTACATTTTGGATTAAATGGCTTTATCGACCTTTCCCCATATTTACTCGCTATCCCCATGGTATAACGGTGTCTCTCCGTCAGCGATACTCATTCCTATAGGTAGCCGGTGCAGGGTGGGAGAGGGAGACACGAGATAACGGCAGGCAAAGAGAATGAGAACCGGAATTTGCAGTTTTGAATAATGAACGTGTCATTATCAAAGCGAGGGGGGCTGTACCTGGGCGGATACGAAGGAAGGGAAAAGGGAAGGGGGAAAAAAAGTGGGAGCGATGGCCAAGGCAAGGGAAAGAGTATTTCCCTACCCGATGGATAGTTGGTGGGTGGAGGGGTCAACAGTCTTGAATCATTCTTAGACGCTACTCCAGCAAAATCAAGATGCTTCAGATAGGTTAGGTGAAAGGTTGAGCAATATGACAGCATTTTGATTCGGAACATACGAGTCTTGAAGATGTGCTGTTGCCAAGACCATCTTTTTTGAGCAGAGAGAGCTCACAAGCCATGGATTGATTGCTGTATGGATCATCCAAACCTCGATGGCTGAACACTGCAGCAGGCACGGCTTACCAGTTATTCCGGGCCATCACTGGGATTCGCAGATTGAGACTGAGGTCTGCCAGTGAACTGGCGGCAGCCTGTATATCCCCGAGCTAGATTTAGGCCCGAAATTAAGCTACCTGATGCTGAAGTATCTCGAAAAGGGGGGCCTAGAGATGTACGTGAGGGAGGAGCACGTCAACCCCCGAGACGCAACAATGTTGGGGAAACGCAGACGACCGAATGTGACGGTCAAGGTTCCCAATGTAGTAAACCGTAACCTAATTGGGTTTATGTTGGCAGTTGTAACGGGGCGTAGTACTGAGCGTAGGGTGGCGAATCACGTCTGATGATGTCAAGAAGTCAGCGCTCATCATATGTCAATCAAATCAACTTTAGCCTTAAAGTTGATTTAGTTGATAGCCCTCAAGCTCAAAGTTGATTCGTTTGATTTGATTAATATTCTATATCAATTCCATAGGTAGAGACTACGCAAAGTTATCCCCCTCATGCACACTAAAGTCAGCTACCTACCTAGCTGCCTAACTTTACTCCGCCCTACCTGACCTAATTCTTAAGGCATTAAACATATTCTAATATATTTATGTTGAACAGATCGCGTGCGCCTTGATGTCCTTAATTGTATCTGTATTGTCGAACTCTTTCCCCTCCCTTCCTCAGAGAGGGGTCTGCTTATTATCCCTTTGACTGGCGTAAGGCAACACCTCGGTACTGAGCCCCACACGGCCCCCGCGCAACCAGGAGTCGTAGTAGTGACTTCAAGCGTCAGCGAAACCGACCCCGCTGAAATCGTCATACAACCCATTCAATGAGCTGTCATGGATATCGAACAACTCTCTAGCCAAGCAGCCAACGTGTATGATGACAATAGCTTCATTCGAGTCGACCATAGCCGCCGTGAGCAGCCGACGGATAACACATGCCGGCCAGTCAATAACCCAGTTCCTGACCGTGGCTACAACTTCGAGCCCGTTCATCTTCCAGATCGGTCCTTTCGGATAGAGGCTTTACCCCAGAGCCACTGCTGCTATTCCAGCAGTTTCTCCCCGTTTGGCTAGTAGAAAGCTGGGTTTGCTATACGAATAGCTGGGCTAGTGATCGGCTTGAGATGCTTACAAATAGCTGCAGTGATGAACAACAGCCACAGTCGCGGCTTCTCGATTAGAAGCCAACCTCTGTTGCAGAAATCTTTGTATGGATTGCGATCTTGATCTATATGCGAATACACAAGGAACCCCGGATAGAAGACTACTGGAGAACGTCACAGCTAGGGAAGCAACAGCCAAGTCATCCAATTGTAAAGTGGATATCTCTTCGCCGATTTCAGCTATTATCACAAGTTCTACGTCTCTTTGACCACACAACAATATTCGTAACTACTGGGGATAGCTTCTACAGCCGGACATTCAGCAGGGTGATGACTGGTCTAATCACATACAACACATATCCACTACTTTCTTCAAACCAGGCACAGCTATTGCTATAGATGAATGTATGGTCCGCTTCCCAGGAAGATCCTTGGAGACGACAACCGTCCCATCTAAACCCACTCCCACAGGCTTTTAAGTCTGGACTGTAGCTCAACGCGGTTATTTCTTGCGGTGGCTCTGGCACAGGCCGGGCCAGAAGTTAGGACCTGCAGCTATCAGACACACCTACCGGCGGCTGCCTTCACAACCACGTCGCCAACGGCAGCAACGGCGGCTTCGAGAGCCACAGAGTACTGTTTACCTAAACCCGACCCAAGCTGTGGTTGTCGCCCTAGTGAATCTGCTGCCGGAAGCCAGATACCACGTGTTTCTCGACAACCTATTCTCTTCGTCCAACCTATTCCGTCGGCTACGTCAGCTTGGGCACGGAGCCAAGGGCACAGCCCGCCGGAACTGTGGTCTTTACAGGCTGCTCGTCAAGCTCAAAGCTGGTGATAATACTGCTGCTGGTAGTATTCCTTTTAACTGCCTTAAAGCAATCCCAACAGCCGATAACCTAGTCAGTCAAGGAGACAAATTTTTACAGATAAGCCTTACTGATTCGACTTTGGATAGGTCAACCAGATCGCTTGGAAAGTCAATGCCCTTGCGTTGTTCTTATCCACCGTATTTACAGGCAATGAACGGGTTGACCGTATAAGGAAACGACCAACAACAGACCAACCTGCAGCATGGCCAATGCAGGAGTTTTTCGGTGAGGAGCCAGTCAAAGTGGTTTCAATTCCGTCTATCGCTGCTACTTACAACGACGAAATGAATGCCGTGGATCGAGGCGATCAAATGCGAGCCTACTGGGGCCCTGATCGCCGTGTTCGTCGGGGCGGCTGGAGGGCCCTAGCTTGGGACTTCCTGCTAGAAATAGCCCTGATCAACAGCTTCATTCTGCAGCAACGAGGAAACCCACGGTGGAAGCCGGAGAAGTCTCAAGCGGAGTGGCGGCAGCGTCTTGTTAATGACCTTGTTGCAGAGTATGAGCCTAGTAGTCCTGTTATTTATATTGCGCAGTAGTGCTGGGTAAAATCTTTTTTTTTTGTAAAACTTGATTGTTTCTTATTGAGCTGAGAGTTATTCACGGGTTTATATCTCTAGATGATTGTATCCAGGACTTTGAATTTTTAATCTAGGACTCTCAGAGTAACAGTCTGAATCCTGAAGGGAAGGGGAATTCCCGGATTTTCCAACAGTCAGTCGAGACAGAGATTTCGAACTGGGGATGAGTTTACGCCTAAATCACAACATGAATGGTTCCGTAATAAAAATCCTGTTGCTTGCAAGGCTTGCAAAGGGATGCGGCTTGGGGAGATACAGTTGAAGCAAAAACCTTTATCCGCAACCAGCGGCAACAGAGGGGAAATACGGAAATCCCGGTATGGCTGTAAGCAATGCCAGGTATTTCTTTGTACCTCTGGAAAATGTTAGGACTTCTGGCATCACTTAAATTACGCGGGGCTTAACGTACCTTGAGCTTGTGACTCTATGATTGGTTGTAATCCCTGCTCGTGACCTAGGTGTTGCCTTACGCCAGTCAAAGGGATAACTTATACCATGGCGGATCCGCGGATCCGATCGGCCGTACCATCCCGTAACCTACACCCTAAACAGGGGAGCTCTATGGGCGAGTTATGGAATAAAAATGAATTAGAACTGCACGTCTGTTGGGTTTCTAATACGCTCGTACAAGGATCCGTCAACATGGTTCTGCATCAGACCCGTAATGGGGATAGACATGACAGCTGTTTTGTCTAGCTAGTATTAATATCCCTTAATACTATTACTTACTTTAATTTAAGACTTTATACCCTTTTAAATGCCTTTACCCTTAGCTAATTAAGTGTAATTTAGCTTAAATTCTAAAAGGTATAACGTACACGATAAGCGCGCGCACCAGACAAGTGCATTCACGAAAAACCTTAACCTTTTAAAAATAAATCACAATAAAAACATAACAAATCATCTGATCAATTAATTCTAGTTACTATACTCATCTCCAGAGGCCTCAATACCCTCCTGGCAGGTTCTTGCATTATGCCCAGTCTTGCCGCAAGTCCCACAGCGCCGAACCCTTGGTCGCGCTGAACTTCCTTGAGCACCACTTCTCCATGATTCGGCCACTACTTGCATATCTACATCCATCTGATCAATTAGATCCTGACCTTCCTGTATAGTCATACTCCCTCTATTCTATAGGCGGGTCCTTTTTACCCTGCGCCGCCGGCTAAGTATCTCATTTGCCTGTCGAAGTTCTCGGTTCTCAGCTGCAAGTAAGGCAACCTTATACATAACTACCATAGTGCCTTTCTCAAGGGATCTCAAAGCTTCAAGAATTGACTCTGGGGAGCTACTGTGATGTCTTCTGATTCGCCTCTGAAGGTATTCAGACTGAGATCCAGCCTCAAGAACTGTTCTTGGGGTCCTTGAAGTCCAAGATTGAGCTTGTTGGGCCTCCTCCTCAACAGGCGTTGGCGTCCGTAGCTGCACATCAAGCTTTGAGATCACATATTCTGGGTCAAAAGGAACAAGCCCAGCTCCTTTAAAACCTCCCTTAATGTTTTCTTTAGTTATAGTAGCTTGAAAAACGGCATAAAAGGCCAGGAAGAACTCAGTCTTGGAAATATGGGTTATAGACCTTCTGATCAGTTGCTCTATTTCTCGACCGTATGCCTTTTTCAGCGGCCCAAAGCACCCGAAATCAAGGGGCTGAAGCAGGTGGGAAGAATGAGGTGGCATACAGAGCGTGATGATGTTGTTCTCCTCACAGTATGTCTGGAAGTCGGCAGAATGGTGGCTTTCGTGACCATCAAGGATTAGAAGACGATATGGACCAGTTGATCGGTTAGTTGTACATCGATTAAAGTGCTTTAGCCACTCAAGACCTGTCTCATTATCTGTCCAGCCATTTTGGGTCGTAGCAATAGCCCAAGTGGCCGGGAGGTTGCTTTCTCGGTACCAATTGGCAAGGGGATATTGGCCTGCAACCACGATGAAGGGGTCGATTGCCTGACCTTCTGCATTGATCGCTTGAATCGCTGCAACCCGTTCCCGGTTTCCAGGCTGGACTGATTTTGGCCGTCCACGCCTCTCCGAGCTGGTAACCACTATACCGCTTGATATCACGCCCATCATAAAGCCAGTCACTTCCTTACCCTCCACAATAATCAACAATTAATCTGTTATTACAAGAAGATTTAAACTACCGATTTTCCCCTCAACCTGCGTGTTCAGACACCCGTATGAAGCATAGAAGATAAAAAACCGGCAAAACACACTAAAAAACGGGCCCTTCCGATGTCTTACGCTTTTGTGCCCATGTATGAAAGATAGAAACGCGAATCCGGTGCCACTTTCCAGCATGACGTTGTGACGACGGCACATGCTATCCCTTGGGTTATGACGGTTGCGGTAGTATGACAGGTCAATGTCAACTACTCTCGGAGATTCCTATATAGAATCTCTTCTGTTGATATTGTGATGGCGTCGTTTCAACACACAATATATGAGTCACAAGCTTGGGAGCTTGTTCAAATGCCAATTGCGCCGCTAAATGCAAGTTGAACGCCTGTACAATTATTACTTCTTCCAGCCAACGTTCCAGATAACGTGGGCGATATCGCGAGCAGTGTTGACCGTGTCAATAACGCGGCCAAATACGCAATCCCCGGATTGTATTTCACTTTCCAGATAAGGCATAAACATACCAGACGGGGTGCGTCGCATACCCGGAGGCTCCTTACAAAGGCTGCCCTGTGAAATAGACCTGCTCAGATCGCCATTGGTATCCGCATTGGGGGGTGACGCCCGCCCTGAACGGGGGCTCAACAACGCATTGTCGAGGCTGTCATCATTATCTTCCTCCCCAAAAAAGGACCTGCCTGACTTCTTGGCAGATCGCAGGGTCTCTTTTGAATAGTAAGGGGACTTGAGCGGGCTTCGAGAGTGCTTCATGGCAGTCTGTCGCGGCTCGGGAGTGTTTTCGCGGTATTTGAGGGTAGTGGAAGGCAGCATCGCAATTGTTTTTCCTTCAGCTGCTGGCTTTGACTTCAAAGTCTTGTGTCGGGATATTGGCCTCTTCTTGGTTTTGACTCGCTTTATCATAACCCCGTCATCCAAGTCACTATCAAAACCGTAGTGGTCATCGACCATATCTTTATCATACTTAGCTTCAACAGCTATGCACTGCTCAACTTGCTCATTGAAATGAACATGCTTTTGCTCAAAACTGGAGGAAATGATTCTAGATGATTTTAACGAGGGAGCGACGCTACTTTTTTCTCCGCCCAATCGATATGATGCAAATGGGCAGGCGAAGTAGTCTGTTGACGAACGACCGAGGTGGAGCTGGAGGATTCCTCGGGTCTTCTGGGCCTTCACAGCTGCGGTGGCTTGCTCCAATAATGAGGCCGTGGACAGCGAGCGCTGAAGCATAACTTCATACGTGCTTCTCTTCTTCAGAATGGGCTTCTTGTTGAGGATGATTAGTGAGTCGGCCTTTGACAGCGACACACTCGAGGACTCTATGTCGGTAGGGTGGAGGTTCTTTGGTCCTGACTGCAGAGGGCCATAGAGCCAGGTGACATCACAATCCTTGAGCCTTGTAGATGTAAGTATTTCAATAGAGCTTAAGGGAGCACTACAGGGAGGCAAACCAATTAAGCGATTCAGGGGAGATGGTCTTGAGATTGTTCTTGGTCTTCATCCATGCCCTCCAAGAAGCATTTTCCAATCGAGCGCTGTTTGGAAACTCTTTCCTCCATGTTACAACGTATCGCCATGAGGACCAGATATCCTCCTCTCTCCATTCATTGGACAGATAATCGACTTGGCGCGACGGCCTACTTGAGACTGCAGTGTCATCCTCCGCATGTTCGGATTTTTCGTGCTCTGGTGTTTCGGATATTGATGTATCATCACAAGCCTCTTCAGAGGCCTCGTGTTCTGCAGGAGAGACGGTATAAGAGTCGCCTGGTCGGGGACTGGGGGATGGCTCTGGGTTATCATCGTAGTGAATATCAGGACGGATCTCTGGGTGAGCGTAGAGCCTCTCTTGCGCAAAGGATGGAAACATGAAGTGATCTGCAGGTGATTCAATAAGACCAATGGTGCCATCGTAGCCAGAGACAATAGAGGGGTTAGTGGCAGGAGTAGATGCGTAAGAAAGGTCGACCGAGTCGGCGTGGATGGTACGGGGAGACGAGGGAGCAGATGATGAGTTGGATTCGGCGGAAGTCTTAGAAGCAGGCTTGTAATGCTCGCTCAGGTGAGAAGTGGTGGAATATGGCGAAATCGAAGAGATGAAGTTGGAATGAGAAAGTGAGCGTCGCAGGCCGGACGCGGCGAAATAACCGTTGTCGTCCGATGGAAGAACGGCAGCCATGATGAAGTTTGGCGCGTACCGGAGGGGTACGCAGCGTAGCTGGGTGCTGCTGGTGTTGGTGCTGTGAGTGTGGATGTCTACGATGAATGGTAGACCAAACCTGGTCGAGACGCAGCGACGTTAAAGCGATTGAGCCCTCCCCAGGCCCAGTTGCGGGTGACGAATTTCGTGAGGATTCGATAAGACTGGCCAAGTCTGGTCTGACCTGGCACTTCGGCCACCGGCTGGATAGCGGATGCCTGCGCCCCGCTGTGATGGTAGTGGGTAAGCGGTTACAGTGGGCGTTTAGCGTAGTAGTTGTTGAGCGCCCCCAGGTTTGATAATATCGAGTATCGGGAGGAGGAAGACGAAGAGAGTCGGAGGGCGAAGATAAAAAAAAAAAAAAAAAAAAAAGAGACAAGTGGGAAGAATATATGAATGAAAGAGACGATAGATAGGAGGGAATGGGGAGGTCCCCGCGATGAGGGGGAAATGGTAAAAAAACGCCTTGGGTTTGGCTTTAGGAAAGTGCAATCCAATGGGAAGGAAGGGAGAGCGGGGGAAGAATAAGAAGACACAAAGAAACGGCCTTATTTTGAGACTGCGAGTCAAATTCAAGCAAACTTAGAGTATAACGGTACTGTAGAGTACATAGATAACCGAAAACATAACCGAGGAAACGAAAAAGTCTATACAGATGAGGGACCGGTGAGATGATTCTGAAAGGTGTACAACTAGAGACAATGCTTTCAGTAGGTAGGAGTAAGGAGCGATTACGAGAGAAGGGATGAGGTCGAGATCGAGGCAAGACATGAAAAGAGAACTCAGCCCGGTAAGATTTTACACTTGCCCCAGACGTGGGGTTGATTAGGGACATCCTTCCAGTCCAATTCTACGGAGCAAAAGTTCGTTATCAAGCCATACAATTCAGGTGCGCCTATAAGTATCATATAAGGTAGTACACAAACTCACGCCATTACAGAAGGTTGATTGATAATTGCATCTTGGGCATTACAGCAACCTGCTTTGTACCGAATTGCTACTCTGTAAAACGTGAGAAGCATCAAAGAAGGGAGGCATGGGGGGTGTCTCTGAAAAGCGTGAAAGGTTCCAGCGTGGCCTTCGAACCAGCATGGGGCGCAAGCGAGAGGGGAGTGTTGTGAAAATGAAAGTCCCGAGACAGGTGACGACGTTTCTATCGTGGTAGTAAAAAAGTGCCGTGCACACGCGCCTGTATGTGTCTGTGTGTTGGCCAAGGTTCAATTCATGGAAAACAACGTGATTCTAAGTGAGCATTGTTTTTCCCCCTCGATGGTAGGGAGAACATCAATTGGAAACGCGAAACAAAACTTCTGCTCTAGATAATTATTCTGAGTCAATCGAGAAACCTGGGTTTCGGATATCATGCTATTGCATTTCTACAACAATGCCGCGAGCCAGCCATCCATAATGAATACCATTTATCGACAAAAGGACCCAATGCGGAATACAGCTCATCCCTTGAATTATGACCCGCTCTGACTTACCCGTTGAAGCTTGCGGCGCAGGTCAGAGAGGCTCAAACCTAGATGGCGACAATGAACTAATGGAAGTATCATTTTTCTATTACTGCCCGATGACAGAGGCTGTTCACGCCTTTCCTTTGGTGGTTGATGCAACGTGATGTGATAGTATGCGAACCAAATGGCGCGCGTTGCCCTTGGAAACTCCACAACCACACGTTGCTTTGGCAAACGTTTTTTTCTGATGCCCTCCCGCAATGGCATGCCTCACCCAAATGCAGTGCTCTGCCTTGACCATGTATGACTTAGACGACGTCATTATTTGTCGTTTTGTGCTCGAAATTGTTCGTCTTTTGGCGTGCTTAGTGTGGCGTCGTGCCCTACCCTCAATCACGAAACTCATACACAAAATTCCAGTGACCCCAGCAAAAAAACATTTTTCGCAGCCTTGGCTGTACCAATGCACTGTGCTGTCCTTATTCTAATTATAGGTGGGGGTGAGAGAATTGTTAAGAGATCCAGAAAACAAACTCGGAGCAAATAGGCCGTATATGTCGACCATGGCTATTCTCGTCGCTGCGGTTGGACATAAGAAACCTAAACTTCTGGAGAAAGGGGTCGTCAACTACTAAGCGCAACTATCCGCGATGATGCTGGCGGGCGCCCGGGAATCAACCCGGAACTCTATTGGCGCCAGAGAACTCAATTCTTTGGGGGTCCAAGCACCATGGTAGCGGGCTTTTTTTTTTTTTTTTGGTCGCTGTACATGTAAGAAGACTAGCACCTGTGGACGTGCGCTTGCCTTCTCGTCTCTAGTGCTGGGTGCATAATACTTCCGAATTGCAAAGGGGGTTCATTCACCTCGTGCCTGGCCAGAAGCCAACTAGAATCTTAATCTAACTTCCGTGCTATTTCTGTTATCATTTAGACGTACAGCCTCTGAACTTCGGTTTAAATCACCATCTGCATACCGGCTTTCAGTCATTGTGTCCAGCGCCTTATCGTCATGTCCCTCTAAGTATCTCATACCAGCAATAGACCAGACGTGTCTCAACCATATCAGCTGAGGTGCATCTCCAGTGCCGTATGTGGCTCCGTAGCTTTCTCGGCCATGCTCAATACGCTCGTTACATCACAGAAATGCACCCCCAAACTGCGGTGTTGTGGCTATTGTAACAAGGTTGCAGCATTCTTGGACGCCAGATTGCTTTTGATGCGATAACGAACGGTACGGCCCGTGCGGCCTTTGTGGTCAACGTTTAGTTGCCTCAAGGATCGACATTTCTCCATAGCAGACTGGAGGAGAAAACCTCTCGATTAGGGTAGCCTATTGATACTGTGCTGTATCCCTGTTCATCCCTTTCTTGGCCTAGTAGCCGTGCAGATGGTTCCAGCTCACGTCCGGGGTTGATGTTCCCGGCCCACGCAAGATCGGTCTCAAATTTCAGCTCGTTAATCGTCATAATGACATTCCGATATCCCTGATTGCATTCCACGTTGGAGACTGGGCCATAGTCGAACCAATCACGAGCATTGGCAATTGGCAAAGAATCATCCGGTTCACTCGTTGTTCCACAGCCGATGTAATAAGGCATTCAGGGGTAATGTCTGATGATGGTTGCCACATTCAAGGCTTTGAGAATTGGGCTTCTGCCACCTAGAATGCTTGGGCCTAGTATTTATGTATCTATGTATATTTTTCGTCCGGGGGGGCTCCTTGCAACTCACCCTTCCCGTCACACTAACCTTAATATAGCTTAGTTCACCACCTTGGGCTCTTTTTTCCTATTAGATCAGTGCCGACGCGCTCCATGATCCCGTTCTTCCGCGACCGTGATCCAGCTGGACGCTCTGAACCAGAAGGAATGGAGTCTACAGCGCCCTCTACGAACAACGTTGACGTGTTATATTCCTCAATATTTGCAGTGGCTTCTTTAGCGACGCCAGCTCTCAGCCTGCAAGAAGTGTTGAGACGGTGTGGCTAAGGTGGTCCGATCTGCTGGTGGCTAGGATGTGGATACTAATAGTATTCCATCATATGTCAACTCAATCAATCAATCACCCCAATCAAATCAATCAAATTGCCGAATTCTTCCTTTCAATCAAATCAATTCATGCATTTCGTAATTTGAAATAATTGATATATGACAAATGCATCGTGCAATCGTCTATCGAGGCAAAAATTCAGATCTTCCCGGACCACTACCCTACACCAGATAATCACAGATGGAGGTCTACTTTTTAATAGCTGTGGGTCAGCCCCAAAATTAAGTATTTACTATCGTGTTCTAACGCGTAGCCCCACCACGGGTATGCAATCTGGAACGCGTTTCCCAACCATGTCGCGCCACCAAAACAGCCCCTTCTACATATGCTTTTTTTGAATTTCATCAGCAAAATTTCGAATTCGCCACTCTCCCCATCGCCAGCTGGCTTTCCGCCAGCAACATTGACCCCTTGCCCCACACCTCCCCCTTCCGTCTTCTCACGATTGTCTTAGCCGATGACGGTTGCCAAGCGGTTGGAAAAGGCAGTCGTTGCAGCTTTACCTCCTAACCCGACTATTGGAGATCTGTCCAAGATTACCTGGAAGAACCGTCGCTTCGTCCAAGAGGATTCGCTGGCTCGAAAAGGTGCAAAGGGAAGGAAGAGATGGATTAGGTCGCACAGGACCTTCCTTGTCGAACTGAACTATCAGGATCAACCGATAGGTCATGTCTGGTGCTGCAATCGATGTGACATGAAAGGCGCAGCGGAGTTCTTCTCGGTGCAAGCCACGTCTTCCGGAGCAGATCATCTCCGAAAGCATGTACCTGTCCTGTTCAATATTGTTCAAAAGATACCCAGCAGCTGACCGACCTGCATAGGGCTCACCGGATCACCCCAGCCAGCCAGTCTAGTGAGCATACTGGCATGTCCGGCATATGAGAATTTGATACTTAGGGGGAAGGATGAAGGGATATATAGGATTAGAAGAACCAGGCTCTGTTATATAATTAAGCGTCATGATATAAAATCGGTTCTAGAGGGACTTAGATTTTGGCTATAGCTTTTATTTGCGGTGATAATAATAAACCTGGGGTAAAACTTTACGCACTGCGATATAGTATCGCCGCACCCTTGACGTGTAACAAAGGCCCAATCAGAAATTCAAGTCTACCCCCTGTAAAAGTCGAGGCTACCCCCTGTAATACAGCGTAAAATAAATCAATTCTACTACAATTGAGTTTGGTATATAGAACTAGGGGTCTAGATCTGAGAGATTGAATAAGGATAGGAGGGGCTCAAGCCCATGCCGAGCAGATATGGCAATGCCGTGCTTCTTGCCCGGTTACTCCGAGACACGTTTAGGACTTAAAGCGAAACCGCACTTGGTACATATAATAGCTGCTTCCGGTAAGTTATAATAACGGCTCGGCCCCTCGAGCTTCTGCAGCTTTGCTGGGGGGTAAAATGGGATGGCTACGTTGTTCGTGAACAGAGGAGCGGGCCATTATGACTAAGCATATATAAATATAATAAACAGGATGGAATGGCGGAGATGGAGTAGATATTATACGAAGGTGATAAACACGTGAGTTTCAGTAGACGATGGCAATGAATGTTGTTGTTTAGATCTGGAGTAGTCAAGTTGTTGAACTCGACAAGGGTCAGACGACGGAAACGCAATGCGTTTCTGCTGATAATTCTTGATTAGGAGCCTGCCCTATACAGTGGGGGGCAAAAAGTATGAATCCAAACGCAAGTACCGGACTGATTGGGCTAGCCCGAACAGGCATGTGTTATGATGCCGCTTTCATATTGCAATTTCGACCTAATAAGGTCAATTAAAACAGCTTCAATACTTTGTATACCAGCCTTCAGCAGTAATTATAGCGGTAATACGGTTCGGCATTGTATCGCAAAGGTTCTTCAAGACCCTTTCTTCAAGGTTATCCCAAGCCTCCATTGCAGCTAAGACTAAGGCGTGTTGTGTAGCGACTGTATCCTCTGCGTGAGTCAGTTCCGGGTGTAACCGATAGATCTCTGCTTCATCAACGCCCACAGATTCTCTATAAGGTTCAAATCAGGCGAATACGGCGGCCATATCACCAGCTGGACCTGAAGCTCTTCCAGCAGAGCCTTGACGATACGGGCGGTGTGTACAGACGCGTTATCTTGCATAAAGATATCGCCCGGCTGAGGTAACCACGGCAGGATGATAGAACAAAGATCATAGGATGCCAATGGCGTTGGAGTTACCGACAAGAGGCACTAAGGGTGTACGAGATCCGTGACCGAAGGCAGCCCAGAACATCTGCCGTATGGCGCCTTGTCTCCTAGCCTCGCTGACATCCTGTACGCGAAGGGCTTCACGAGGCGATAGGAAGGTTCAGATAGGTCTTATGCCCTGACCGCGGCGGACCATACACTCATCACTCCATTTGACCCTTCGCCAATTGATGCCCTGAGATCGTATGGCCCAATCGAGCCTTTTGCGTGCCTGTAGCGGCGTCAGGGCCACACGTTTCTTCTGCATCCATTTTCTCTTGTTCATCTCACGTAAGAGGTATCGTAAGGAACGCAGCTTAATAGCGTTATCAACAGAATCAAGCAAATCTCTCATTGTTATATGTGGATCGGTTGTAACGGTATCATAAATCTGATCCCGTTGCTCTTCTGTAAGCTTGTGTGGCGCACCTGATCGCGGCAGGGATATATTATCGGCTCCACGTTGTGCCTCGCGGCGTAGGGTCGTTTTGATCGTGCCGAGAGGGATATTAGGAAAATGCGTCTTGATCTGTGAGTGCGTAAGTCCTTGCCTACATAATTCACATATACGAGACCGTAATGAAGGCGATAATTCCTCCCCTCGAGGCATCGTTATGGTGTTGTGATGTGTGTTGTGGGGAAGAAATTGGCATGCAAAAGCGGAGGGGAAAACGCGTGCCTAATCGGGTTAGGGGCGGGCCAGCTACTTGCGTTTGGATTCATACTTTTTGCCCCCCACTGTATGTATGTAAGTATGAATAGTATCTCTTAAGACAGCCATAAGTTGCGGAGCTATATATAAACCTTCTGCTGCTTCCACTGATTCTATGCCGCATCCTATATCAACGCTTCTATCAGCTGCATCACCTTTGCCGGCCTGGGCTCTAACTAGCTATTCTTCAGGTTGCTTGCAAATGACTGACCTGCCCTGAGCCGCACTATATTATCGATAATCCGCCTTATGTCAATTGTTCCGCTGATTTTCTGCCATGGTCCCCCGAATAGCCAGTCTAGCATCTTATGCGCCCCTATAACTTGACTGTAGAGCATGCAGGTGAATTTTTCGATATTGAGTTCCTTACCTATATGGAATAGCGCCTCTCTATCATCTGCCTATCGTATTGCCGGCTGCCCTCCTATCTTTTGGCGGTGCCCTTTCCTATATGCCATCTATTTGATGATTGTGCTTATGACGGTATGGCTACCGATATAATATCTATGCGGCATGCTGCTCCTTAAATGTAAGCACTGCCTTCACTCTGACCTTATCCTGATCCTGCGGCTGATCCTCGAATACAGCCTCCAGAAAGAACAGCCCGGCCTACTATAGCAGCTAGCATGCCTATATATAAATGCGGCTCTATATAGCCTAGCGGACATAATCTAATACTAAGTGCTGCATAAAAGCATAGTAGTGGGTTCATATGTGCATTTCTATTAACTTTTATTTAAATTAAAGAAATAATAAACCGGAATATAGCTCAATTAAGTGCATTATGCATTAGACTGCTTATGCCACTATTATCGATCTCTTCCTCACACTTGTCTACATCTTTATCCTCCTCTTCTTCCTCACTATCAGCATTCATCTCTGCCACTATAGAACCTACTGTCTCGGCTGCTGGGAAATGCATCCCCTTCAAGCTCTTTATTAATATTATGCAGTATGCTCTACTGCTTATCTATAAACCAAATAACCTAGCATTAAAATGCCTCTTTATATCTAATACAATATAACCTTCAGTAAAAGCTTAAATAGCGGTAACCTGCTGAATAATACTTAATTATTAATGGCTTCTTGCCTTTATGGCCAAATAGTATGCCGCTTAGACTTATTGCTATAATGCTAGCGAGCCACTGCAGTGTTTCTATCGGCATGCTATTAAGTCGCCAGCAGCAGCAGTCTATCTTACGGTTAAAGCTCTGCCTAAGTTAACTAAGTAATAGTTATTTACAGATTTCTTGCTTATCTTTCTTAGCCCTATTGCCTATTACTTCCCTTGCTTATACCTATATAACTGCATTGTAAATACTGAGTAAGTCCTAGGAGCCAAAGTGCTATATCTAATCTAACCTCTTAACCTACGGCAAATTGTGGTCTATATCCTCTTCTAAATCTCCCTTCTGGAGTCACATAGCGTCCTCTTCTTTCAGCCAGGCCTAACTCTTAGCAATTATCTCTTCTATAGCGCTGCATCTTATAATATCAGCAATATCTAGTATAATGCTGATTTCGCTATCATCTCAGACGATCCAGTACCAAGTATACCTCCTACCTATCTAAGTCTACAGCATAACCTCTTCCTATTGTATCTCTGCTTCTCTATACTCTGCTCTTTTCTAGTGATAGACAATATTATCTTATACTACCATAAGATACCTATATGCAGATATAATACAGCTATACCCTTTTAATACTAGAAGCTATTTAACTGCTATATTGCCATCTTCTGGAAGCTTTAAGTTAAATAGATCTGCTAAGTCTCTGCCAGTATAATAATTAATAATATCTTATAGTATATTGCCAGTTAGTTTACCCGTTGGCTCATGCCGCGAGGCGGGGCGAGCCAACTAAGCAAGCTTAGTTGGGCCCAAAAGTGTGAGACGGCACAAAAGTGTGAGACAACCGAATGGACCGGTTTTTGGTGCTGTTTGCGGGCATTTCCTGTTCTTCAACACTCTCATCAGGTCAAAAAATATGAAAATTACTGGAATTATAGAAATGAAGCTTCTTGTGATAATATATTTGCTATTGACTATATGTGACTGGGCGAAATGACTGCTGCGGCGCCCAAATGGCTTCCTAATTAAGAACGACTTCTCATGCATTTCTCACGCAATTTGGGGGTGTTATTGTTCATCGTAAAGTGCCTGAGTGGCCTCTAAGGCTTCGGCTTCCTCTATCATCCGATTGATGAAGGCATCGTCATACCGGGCGTGGTGTTGAGGCGGGCATGGTGTTGAGGGTATCGTCGGAGGGGAGGACTCGCGGTCTAGTAGGCAGGGCGGCGATGAGGGCATCTTGAGATCATCTTCATCAGATAAATCATTATCTTCATCCTCATCCTGATCGGCCGGCGCTTGTGTGAGCGTGAAATCGACGGTATCATCGCTGCAGAGAAGTCGTGATAAATGGGCTGACGAGAGGGGCTTATCTGCAAAGCGTGCTTTGCGAATAGCCTCACGGGCTTCCGGGGCAAGCTGGGTATCGATCGTAAAGAAATCCTCCTTCTTGTTCAGTTGAGAACGTATCTCAGCTCGTGAGGCGTCATATGAGGCATATTCAACATCCTTTCCGGTGTGTTCGAGCCACTGTTTAAACTGTAACCTCTTTTCAACGCCGTTGACGATAACCTCCTTCTTCTTCCGCCACTCATCTCTTATCTCCTCCATCTGCCGGATTGCAAAAGATCGTAGATTCCGAAGCTGAAGTCGCTGTTGTGCCTTATTTCCTGCATTTACATCCTCAGTATGCTGTTCTCGAAGCTCTTCTAAGCTCACATTGTGAATATATTCTCCTACCGGTTTTGCTCGCTTGCCGCGCTTTCTCTGGTGATATCTCTTCTCGATACGCCCTTGGCGATCTTCAACGTGATTCCTCACGATATCTTCAAGCACAATAGCTTCACTGACGATCTTCCGGACCGACTCCAGTCCCCTGAGCGTTGGGGAGCTCAGAATATCGTGATAGCGGTTACTGACATCTCTTGCTGTATCAGAGGCCAAAGGGAACCGATTTTCCGCCGGTAAAAGCGAAGATAAAGCTGGATCAATAGCCTTACGCGTCTTCAGCTTCTTTTTTAGAAGATAGCTGACTGCAGGTATCTCGGTGGGCGGGAAGATTCCTGACTTTTCGAAGCCTGTGATGATGTGGGCCGGCGTGAAGCCTTCATCAAAGATCTCCTGAGATAACGAGGATTAGTATGTGAAAAGCGGGGTATTTGAGAGAAGGTTGTAGCTGATTACACATACCTTGAAGGAGCCGGCAAAGTCACGGCGGTTGAAGCTCAAATTTCCCTTCCGCAAAGCATCTCGCAGCCTTTTTTGGTGTGCATTCTTTAACCACTGAAAAACACCAAGATCCATTGGTTGAAGCATGTGAGTTGAATGAGGAAGAAGGAAGGCAACGAGGATATTAAAATTTATACAGTATTCTCGAAAGGCGAAAGAGCCGTGACCGGAGAAGCCGTCGATAACGAGCAACCGCCACACGAGATCCTCTTCAGCCTTTCCTTCCGTGCCCGGAGGCTTGTCATATGAAGCGGCAGCATTAGAAGGGCTTTTTAGGTGCTCGTTACACCCAAACCACTCTTCAAAATCCAGCTGACGATGTTGAACTGCTGCAGACTTATCCCAAGACTTCCGGTTGAAGTCTCTCGCCCACTCGAGCGTTATATCGCCATTCGAGAACGCTGTATCTGACTGTGCAAACCGCATCTCGAGATCGCCTTCTATATTCGCCCACTCGAGCGTTGGAAAGGCTTTGAAGATAAGCCACGGCGGAGTGGTCTCTCCGGCGGCGTTGCCTGTACCGATCACGGTACAAGTCTCTCGATCATTAGGGGAATATACCTCTGTTGCCGCCTTCTTATTAGTACGTACAACGAGGCATTGTACTCGCTCTCGCAGTATTCCGACTCTAATACCTGCTTGATCAGCATTCCAGATTTCCGAGGCGCCGATTCCGTATCTCGTGATAACCTCATCGAGCCGCTTGAACCACTGCTTCGTCTCCTCCACGCCGGCTTTCTCATACTCATAGCGCGCCGCTTCCTTCGCCTTCAATATCGAGGTATCAAGCTCAGGATGATCGTCACGGAAGCGCCTGTACCACATCTTCCCAACCGGCTTGGCATCAGCATCACGGCGGCTTCTTATGGTGTTGACTGCATCCACAATCTCGCTTTTAGAAGCTGGAAGACCGGACTTCTGCATCCACATAACGAAGCTCACGATAGCCTCATCTTCATCATCCGAAAGAAGTCGCGGCCGGCCCATATTTGGCTGAATAACTAGTTCATAATCAAGGGTATTAGCAGCTTCAAGCTGCTTGATAATCCGAGCAATAGACGGCCTCTTAGAGCCGGGATATCGTCGTTCAGCATCGCGGAGAGAGAGAGCCTTCTTTGGCCCGTTGGAAGCATCACGAGATAAGCCCTTTTGGAGTCGTTGGCGTGAAATAACCACTGCCTGAGCAGCTTTAATGTTAGGTATTGACGGCATAATGCAAGTGGACAGAAATGGTACTTTTTTTACTAATTGGCGTCTAGATTTGCATGAAAATCACATAGAAAATCAATGAAATTCGCGACAGCCAGCGGTGAGGGGTTGTCTCACACTTTTGTGCCGTCTCACACTTTTGGGCCCAACTAAGCTTGCTTAGTTGGCTCGCCCCCCCTCGCGGCATGAGCCAACGGGTATACATCTATCGAAAGTGCTTTATGAATGTATTTAGCTAGAGTGCTATTTTGCATTTTTGGCAAATAAGCATATAATGCTTATTATTAACCCTTATATATTTATCTATTGCCAGCTAGTAGTGCCTAGATGATATATAGTGATAAAATAAAATAGAGTAGTAAATGCTATTATGATCTTATTCTATACTGCAGAACCCTTTTTGCCAAAATGCCGTAAACCTTAAAAAATGATGCTAACCCTAACTAACCTCAAGTGGAAATCTTAACCAATCAGCGACTCGGCCCAGTAGTAAGCGACATTGCAGTAATGCATGGCCTGAAAAATCGCATTTGTATGGACGATTCTGTCAGAATCGTCTGCGAATAATTCCTAGGGCAGAGGCAAATGCGGCTGTAGTTTCAGAAGCTCGCTGAGTTAGAATATGGAGGTGTTGGGGTTCAGAGGGGGATCCGCCTCGTCCCGATGAAAGGACTGGTCGAAGGTTATCTCTTCGTGCCGTCGATGTAGTATTCTGGCTTGCCGATGATGCAGGTTCAATTGTCTATGACGGTGAGGCACGCCGTTCGATGCAAGTGATGTCCTGGGACAAGATTCACAAACAGGAGTGAATAGTCCGGTGATTTAAGGCTGATGGGAGTAAGGCATAGGCCAAGAAAATATGGTAAGGGAATGGGGCTGGTTATTTCAGTGACTGAAATATAAAACTTCCAAAGCTCGCTGCCGTCTCCGCCATGAGAGACCCCGCTCTAATCGGATCTGCAATCTGTCATCATTCTGATGCATACCATCTTCTGCTTCTTCGCTTAATCGGATAGAGAACTGACCCACCTGCCCAAAGGGCACTCGGCTCCTCCTGGAATTCCCAGATAGCACCTTCATTTATACCGTAAAACTGAGCCATTGTCAGGCACTCAATTACAAGCTTGAAGCTACGGCCACCTTCGACTCGCAGAATGTGGGGAATTTCTGTATTTCGAGACCTATATTTCTCGCTGGTGTTGGCGTTTCGAGCTGGAAGAAAAAAAAAGACACGAAGTGCTGTGAGTTACAAATCTAACTTCACACCTCATAGCATCCTTGCTGACCGACGAAGAATCATGCTTATGTGCACGTTGACTGCTACGACAACTTGCTATTGTCTGATTCCGTAGGGTTCCTTTGTTCACGAATGCACCAATAGGCGGATGGGCGGTAACCAGAGCTTTAGGAATCCATCTCCTCTTACGAGCGGCCAGCCAGCGACGAATAACGCAAGGGGAGTCCTCCGTTCGTGAGGGAGTGATTTTCATTCGCTAAATGAATGTCTTTTCTTCTCTCTTTTTTTTTTTTTTTTTTTAACAAAAAAAGCGAGAAAAGAAAGAAAAAAAATTGGAATAAAGGAAGGAAGACAAAAAGAAAAATAGTCGAACACGATCAGGAGCATCAGTCCTCAATGTTCAAGCCATGGTATGCATTAATAGCTTCATGTTGGAGGCCACTTATGAAGGAAACCATTCAAGAGTGTGATTCCCGGACAAGCGAATACGACATGGGAAGGCAGAATACCCTTGTTCAACTCGCCAGGCTGAAGACTTTCTCCAGTGGTAGCTACTCACTAGTAGCTGTTCCGTATGCACTACTTGCTGGCTTAATGGCCTCCAAATAGTCTGTCAATAGCTGAATTGTAGGATCCGACGTTTCGAGCTGAACGTTGACGGCAAGTCTTCCCAGAGCCTTGCAATATGGCGCATAAAAGAAAATATACCTGCTCCCAGTGACCGGCAAATAAAGAACGGAACAGTTGAACTAAATCTAGAACTAAATCTAAATCAATGCGTTTCCCTCGCAGAGTGTTTTAGTTGAAGACAGGAATTCTTCTATGATGACTGGACGGAGGGGAATGTGGCAGTGAGAGTTGTTAGGAATGCTGATATTTTCACCCTCTAGGAGAGAGTGTGTTCCTCATATTTATGGCAGTTTCCCCTCACCCTAGCCTCATGCCCCCAATAGCCTGATGTGGTCGATTTTCGAATGAATGGGCTATAGACCGCGCAAGGATTCCCTTTCTCCCGGAAGACATACGCGTCACTGAAGAATCATATGGCATTCAAACATGAATATCAGATTAGAGCGTTTGAAGACATGATTCTCCCGGCCTCGTGACCGGGTTCCAGTAAGATTTAAATGTTACTCTAACATGCGTTTAGAACCATTTGAAACGGCCGCCATGCCCCTTGATTCAATGGTCTGACCAGCCAGTTCCAATATCACCCCTCACTAGACGTGGATGGGGGCTATCTATCAATATAACACCTCGAGGACTTCCAGTGGATGACATTGCTTACGACCCATTATGAGAGGTTTAATGGCAGTGGTAGTCGCTAACACTTAATATCAGAAAGAAAGAAGCATCATACTGTCATTTCCGTCTCAGAATCCCAATTCATCTGGATATACAAGTTTCTGAACGGACCAAGGAGAAGCATAGGCTCTCTTCAAGTATGCCACACCCTCCTTACTAGCGGCCGCATTATTCTTCCCCACGTTCTCATTCATGGGTTTGACATATTCGCTGGATGGAGTCGAAGGGTGTGGCAGCAAATTATTAATAAGCATCCCAGCACCTGCGGTCTAGTACCATATTCGGGGTCAGCGTGGGAACGACACAATTGCGCCTGGGAAGACCATACCAGACAGAAATCGCATCGGGCACCAAACACCAGGACACTATTGCGGCACTTGGCAGAGCCCTGTTCGTGGTCAATACTCTAGACTTCGAACCAGGAATGGAGGCTTACATAGTAATTCGCGCAGGGGCTAGTCATCTTAGGCAAGATGCGGCAGATCAAAGATAGCTTAGTCGTATATCGATTCTCCAGCGGAACGAAGTGGAAAGATATAAAGGATCAGAAAGAATGAGATCAAGGATCCGCAGGGCCAGGGTATGAAACCTTCCTAGTACAGCCTTCAACGCAGCACAGCCGGAAGGGGTAAAATACTATCTATAATTAATCAATAACCCAACAGCTAGAGCGAATGCCATTCTGATGGCAAAATCCGCCAGCTCGTGCCGTGGCGGGTGCGATTGGTTTGGCTGTATTAATTAAGCAATTCTTACGTTCAATTGGCGGGTGGCCACTTACGCTAAACGTGGATGTTACTGTAGTTCAAGAATTGCCAAATTATTTTGCCTTATGGAGCCGGCTGCAGTGTAATGTTGTGTCTGCACGGTGGTAGGAAGCTTGTTCTGATCAACCAAGCCAAGATGCTGAACTAATCTCAAACGTCCAGCTATTTGCTGTGACAGGCGCTGGTTTCAGAAACTTCGCCATTGCCATGTCATGTCGTTGCAAAGCCGTATGCATGACACCTTTCTGACCGAATCGTGCATGTGGAAAGCTCCCTGCATCCCGGCTCATGTTTGGTTAGCAACAGGTAGGAGACTTGAGAGGGTCACATGCTAAATCCATGCAAACTGCACAGCCGACGCCGTTTAACGCCTATTATGCAAGCCCCAAAGCATTTGGGATGCGGCTAAGGGGCCACGGAGTTACATTTTTAAGAGTCCGAGTTAGTCGCAAACGGCACGCCCACGACATCGCACAGCTCTTTCTGGACTCTGATAAAGCCATCATGGAAGTTCTCAAAATAAAGGCGCTTCATGGGCAGGAACTGCGAGGACTAGAGGTCGTTATAAGTGATGCATAATTTGATATGTGAGTAGCTCAAAGATAATCCCAATTTCGTCTCTAGATAGTACGCTATTTTATATCGTAAGCTGGTATATAATAGCTGCTCGTAACAATGTAGCAGTATGATGTACGCTCGCTGACGTCAGAAAACAGATATAGTTAGCACTAACGATTACGCCACGTTTCAAGATATCATCGAGGCGCTCGCTCTTCTTTAACGCTTGCATTAATGGCTTACTGTGACCAGCCGACGCGCAAACTATGCGGTGCTGCTCAAAAATACAATCCAGTCCAACAAATTATCAAGCAAATCAAAACAAATGTACGAATGACTCGTTGCGTATCGAGAATATCAAATGCTGTATTTGAAATTTAATTTGATATATTTGTGATGAAGCAATATTGTGGGTGTCGAAGGTATCACTAAAGGTTTAATTAACAACTCCTTACATAGGATCCACATCTTAGCCACCGGCAGATCGAACCATCTTAGTCATACGGTCTCAACAATTTAACACGCACCATAGGTGAGCGGCTCTCGGGGAGGTGGCCGTGCCTACCCGGAATCTGTCGTGGTTTTCACGAGGCTGATTAGGTTATTACAACCTCCACTTATAATCTCATTTTCTTGGCATGCAGGTTTTGAGAAAGTAGCCTTATCGACAGCTTGTTCTTTAACAAGTGCGCAACAAACGTCCCAACCTGCCCGAAAGTGGCGGCGATGGCATCCTCTACGACAAATCCGCCCACTGCTTAAGACCCGGACGGATGGCTCAAACGCCGTCATCGCCACTCAACGTCACCAACACTGCCGCAGCTACGGAAGCAGTCCACTCTGCGTGCCCCTTATCCCCTCAAGGATAGTAAACGGACTGGAACGACAGTTCATTCAATAGATTTCCAATAACTTGCTAGACTTCTGGAGCCGCGAGCTCTCCAGTTCCGGATCTGCCTCCAAACCTACCCACAGCAGCGTCGCTGCCTCGCCTCCTGCTGCTTATGACCACTTAAGCCATCAGCGTCAACATCAACGACGATGACGAGAACAAAATATCGACCACCCCTCATCTCCAGGGGCAACCGGTTACTACCGCCCCCATTCCGTAAGGACCTTCGTGACTTCATCCTCCTGGAAGCCAGAGCTCCGGGCAGAACATGGTAACTACGCAATCCGGACCCTCATCTTGGAAAGCTCAGCACTGTTTCGGACTGGATTCGGTAGGTATTTCAACTCAACTCTGAATGGCTATCCAGACCACCGACCCTGAGATCCGTGACTTCCTCGTAGAGAAGCAGGCGGAGTGGGCAGCAGACTCTAGGACCACCACGGTGGAGACCAACAAGAAGTGGTTTACCTATGCGGTCGCAGACTTTCCCCGTGGACTAACCGACTTCCATGGCAATAAGTTGGACAGCGGAAGTGTTGTGAAGGATGAAATAGAAATCCAGACGGGGCTCAAGCCTGTTGACGTGCGCCCTTTGTAGCATACCTCGGATAACCCCTTGATAAGACACTGCTTGTCTCTTTCCTGAAGCCGACTAAGAAATACTGGTCCCTATTTGGCAGCCGCACGGCTACGCTTGTTGACAAAAGCCGATCGTCATAGGCAGTGTAAAACACTCTGGGACTACCCCTCCCTCCGCGCCTGCCACAAGCAGCCTCCCTGCCGACGTTGCGGTAAGACTGGCTACGCTCCAGATAATTGTATTGCCCCAGAACAATGTGTCAACTGCATCGGTCCTCACCGCGCCAACTTTCACAAGTGCCCAGCTCGCCCAAGGAAGGCCCACGGCGTCTTTCGCCGACTGATCAAGGAATAAAGAGAGCATGCCCGAACAGTAATCACTGAAACATGCCGTCAGCGTAATCTAGAAATGCAACCAGAACTGCAACCACGCGCAGCTGAACTGCAGAGAGACAACACTGCGAACGGAACCGAGCATCGATCTGTATGGACGATGGTAGTTAAATAGCCTGTTACTAATACCGAGATAGATTCGAATGGATCGATCCTTGAAGGCCGCAAGGGATGAAAAAGTGTTGGTCATTGCTCTCATGGCCTCGGTTGCCCTCCGTGTGACGCATGGGGATCAGCGGGACGGAAGAAACAACAAGATTTGATGACGTCGGAGCCGCTCCGATGCTAACGCCGGGGATATAGGCGATCTGGATAATGTTGGAGGCTCGAGTAAGAATGGTGGGAGCCATAGAGTGAACGGTATGTGTCGATAAGAGAGAAGTTCTCCTCGAGGCGGCATCCTTTTCGGAACCTTGCATAGGGTCCATGTCGAAGACAAGGATAGATGTGGGACTCTGTGACCTCTTAGGCTTGATATAGAACCTCCAAACTAAATATGTAGCGGCGAAAATTATTACAATGCTAGCGATGATACCGCCAATGATGCCACCAATGGTTAGGCCGCAGCCGCCTTTCTCTGATTCGGCCTCTGCATTCCTCCTGGAGGCAGATGTAGCATATTGGGCACAGTAGAGGGGAACGGTATATCGGCAGCTCTCGCTATCTGAGCATTCGGGACATTGAAGCCCAGTGCTATTGTCACAACTGATCACGTCGTTACCTTGAGGGGCTAACTCAAGTACTGTGGACAGTTGTTAGCGGCAGTCGATAGGCATGAGTACAAGGGGCTAATAGTCACTTACCACGACTTAACTCATTCCAGACTCTAGCACTGATACATCGAGACACACCCATGTTGATGTCCCACCTGTGAGGTCGGCAAGAAATTGACAGAATATCGGCGCTCGAAAGTTGGCAAGTATCGATTGTTTGGGCTGATAATTTAAGCTTAAGCTGGGTAGGTTATCAGCACTGGCTTCGCAATGGCTAGATTTCGATATCGAATTGTGATAGAATCTGACAGTGGAGAAAGTAAAATGGAAGATTGAATGGCTCATTGGAGAAATCTGGGGTGACGAACATCTATGGAAAGAGCTGACTTGGGCTAGATTTTGGGCAGATTCTAAATGCACCTGCCTCACTGGAAAATTAATTAGTCCTGGGTTCGGGAGGAGTTAATAACCTTTCTCTACAAACGAGCTGTAAGTGGCCTTTCGCGATTTCCTAAGCAACTCCCCCAGATTAAACATTTTAAATTACCTACTGGGCTGAGCACAGATCGTATGATGACAAAGTTAAGCCAACGTATCCGTGCACACGTCCGTGTCCCAAGCCTACTCGTTTTTGGCATGCTGGAGTCTTAGCTTTACCATAAGCGTAGATGCGGGCCCAGGAGAAACCCGTATAGAGCGGGAATTTCGGGTTGTGCAGGCGATTGCGTAGTATAACTAGGTGATATTTGGACTGACAGTAGCTCATAATACGATTATGTTCATATGTGGCTCCAGGAGTGTACCGCTTCCCCAAAGTCGGGATGAATTTCATAAATGATATGCCAAGCTGAGTATCGGGTGGTCAGGGCTTGAGATTAATGTAGCCAAGGCGGAAGCATAAGAGGGATCGAGAGCTGGGTGAAAATAAACGCTAATTTTATATATCTCTTTGTTAGAGTCGATGTATATATGATTACTACTTTCTTACCTGACTGCGTCTACCTCGTCCGAGTCTGTCATTCCACGAAGGTGCTTGGCGATTCTGCGTCATATGATCGCGTTTTCATACAATCTGGCTTGCCCAGGAGGCTGTCGTGAGGATCTGGGATTCGGTTGGGCAGGATAGGAGCTCCTGACATTCTTCCCTTTCGCATCTTCAAGGAAATCCATAGGTTGGATTTGATGAGTATTTCATTTTCAAGCCGTGTTTGCTGTCGAGTTATCAGATCAGGCTGTAGACCCTTTGCCGCAATCCATGGTGAGATAACCAGCACGTCAGTGCTTCAGGAATATCGCTAAGAGGCTGCATATTGTTCGATATTGATGGACTGTCCTCTGCTGCTTCGAGCCGGGGCTCATGCATAAAAAAGGTTGCTTGTATCCTAGTAGCTCCTTCTGCGACTGCTGATGGTGCAAGCGTGGTGTTGTATCTGACGTGGGGGTGCTGAAGTGAAATGAGGTCAATTTCCTAATCCTGGGCTGGAATATAGGCAGGCCGAATCGATGAAGGATATGCTCGATTAGGGACTTAAGTATGGGCACGGAGGAAACTATTATCGTAATGGCCTCTTCCATTTGAAGCCAAAAGTATGCCGGTATTAGAGTCCTGAACCTTTCTGGAGAAGCAAAGTCCAATATGCATATCTTGATGAGCCTCAAGAAGATGGTTATAGCTGCAACCAGGCCAAGCGCCAACAAAACGGTGATAAGACAGTGTTCCACAGTCGATTAGTTAAGCTTCCAGATTAAGAGCATTAGCATGATTGCTAAAGTCAAGTCATCAAATAAAGCAACTCCTTGCAAGAGGAGTTAGCATCATGCAATAAGGGCCAATATCGTGGTTGATAACTTACCTATAGTCACGTAGCCACATATCTAAATCTGCTGCGCACTTAAGCACCGCGCATCTAGAACCTCATTCCCAGTGTGCATTAATTGGTCGACACTGGATGGGCTAGAAGATTTCAGTGCTGATAATGCAGGCAGCTTGAATACCAATTATAAACTAAATGATTGCATGCCAGGCCTCATTGATGCGAACTTTAGCAGTAGAAACCCAACTGAGGTCCTAGCGGGGGCAGGCACTAAAGTTAACAGTAAAATAACCATATAAATATATTAAAGGGTCTTAATGCCCTGCTCCAGAGATGTACTATAGCTGTAACGGCCCAGCCCATAATCTACACTTAAATCAGTATTATCTATTTATCTAGATTATCTTGTACTTATAATGGCGACCGAGATGGTATAGTCTGAGGCATCCAGTTTGTATACTGGGGCTACATGAGTATAGATCCGCACTGAGAAGACAAGAATGGCAATGATGAGAAAGGGCGTGACGATGGCTACAGCCCGCGGTCCCAGCGAGTCATATGGCAGATGAGCATCTTGGTCCATCCGGGCAAATCCAAAATCAGCTCGGTCAAGTGTCGAAGACCAGATGGGAGAAGGGGTAGCTCTCTGCGCGCTTGTGAGGGTAATTGAACGAGGATTGGGATTGATGAGAACGAGCCTCAGGCTAGAAGTAGGATGACCTGGGAATCCGTGGCGCTACCCGCCTTCGTCAGCATGTATCAGGGGCACCCTCATCGCAAGCGCTAATGCCAGCCACGCCATAGCGCAGCGACATGTCACAATGCCTTGGGGACGCCACAACCTGAGGTGCACCTCCCTCAGACACGGGCAACAAGACAGAGATGGCTAGCCGTTAACGATAGTTCTTATCGTTATTGTACGAGGTTTTCTACACAGATTTTTCAGACGATAACATAAGTAGTAGTAAAGCCTTGTTGAGATGAGAAATCGTCGAATAAGCACTGTATGTTGGAAAGAGACAAGGGCATGAGCCAACATTAAGATGAGGAGGCGTCAAGGCTGAGTTTGTGATTCGGTCGGATTTAAGTTAGTGTTCAGTTGACAGGGATTGAGATGGCTTCGAGCTAGGATTGGTTGATGTGTGGTATTGCTGGCCTGTTGGAAAAAGGAAGCATAACGCTTTGAGCTAAGGAGACACCGTGTGCCAGCACATTCGTTCAGCAAGGACAGGTCATGACCCAAGGAACATACTTTTGGTAAAAACTATGGATGGATTTTCAAAGAATTTTGCCAAGTTCATATGTAGGTAGCTGGCGAGAGAGAAGATCAAGGGCATCCTAATCCCAACCCGCGAGACGGATAAGAATTGCCGAGAGAGGCTACACAAGTCCGGGAATGAGAGTTTCCCCGTTACCGATGATCGATCCGATTCTATCCCTTTGAGCGGTACAGCCCTTCATGAGGATTTGTTGAGATCGAGGACAAGATTCAAGTATGCGAGACAGGTATCGGGACACCAATGAGATGCGGTTGCAAATGGTTTGCCACGAAATTGAGACGTTCGAAGCTTATTCGCCAGCATCTCCCATGCATCCGATAGGTTGGTCTCAGGTTTTTGTAAAAATGGCCACCCAGCCCTCCGGCAACTCAGGTCATCCCTAATGTCATCAACATTGAAACTCGGCCTACCATCCAGGACCACCTAACGCATAACCCCACCTAATGCATAACCAAAATTTCGCTTCTCCCATACAAAATCCAAATTTTCAATTGCATTATATTCAGCCAGGCATGAAGATACTCGCGAACGAAGACCTGCACTATATTGCTTTTTTCATCAATTTTTTATATCGGCCTGAATTTTTCCCGTTCCGCCCTGTAGCCTGGTTCTCTAGCCCTTTGAATTTTTGTCGCATTTCACATCATGTACCCTAGGCGACTCCATCCACTTAAGCCGAACTTTCACCTAATTTACTCGCCATAACTCCTTCCGTAATGGTTCGCCGTAATTATACCGAAGATGAAGTAGCTGAGGCTATATTCGACACCACCGATAGAGGCCTCTCACAGAATGAGGCGGCCCAGAAACGTGGAGTACCTCAGTGGACCATTTCGAGACGACTTTCCGGTCAAGCAAGCAGGAATGAACGTATCCAGGCCAACCAGCGTATTCCAAAGAGCCAGGAGGAGACGCTTATTCGCTGGGTGCTGCGACAAGAGTCTCTAGGCTATGCTCCCTCGCACAGCCAGGTCCGCGCCTGTGTCGAGGCCATCCTCCAACAACAAGGCGATAACAAACCTTTAGGCAAGCACTGGACCACCAGGTTCGTCAAACGTCACCCAAAACTATCTAACAAGATTGGAAAACGTCAAGAAGCCGCCAGATTTGATGGCTTTACTCCAAAGGCGGTCAATTGGTGCTTCGATATCAGGGAGAACGAGTACGGCTGGATCAAGCCTGAAAACACAGTTAACGTGGATGAGGGCGGCATAATGGTGGGTTTCGGTAAGTCTTCTATAAGTACTCTATAGGCTTTTATAGGGTATAGCTAATTGGTTGTCCATGAGCCCTGGACAGCCTCGTGATCGGGAGCTCTGACCCGAAGAAGAAGGCGATGTTGAAAGGCGTTCAGTCGCGCACCTGGACTTCGTTTATTGAGGCTGTCACCGCAACTGGCCGTGCTTTGAAACCGGGAATTATATTTAAAGGAAAAGAGCTGCAGAAGCAGTGGTCCCTTAACGAATTCGAATTAATAGCGGACTGGCACTACATCACATCACCGAACGGCTGGACAGACAACCATATTGCTCTCGAGTGGTTGAAGGACGTTTATCTACCACAAACGGAGCCTCGTGATGCATCGGATGCGAGACTCATTATCCTTGACGGTCACGGGAGCCATGTGCAGGTGAGCATTTCGGAGTTTTCGCCGCTGAGTCACCCGCTATAGGGTCGCTGACGAGCAGTCAGGACGAGTGGATGGCTACGTGCTTTCTGAACAACGTCTACTGCTGTTACTTACCAGCACATTGTTCCCATGGTCTGCAGCCATTAGATAATAGGATTTTTAATGTCATCAAAGGTGCGTACCGGAAAGAACTCCAAAACCTGGCTAGTTTGACCGATTCTGCGCCGGTTGACAAAGTCAACTGTATCCGGGCATACGCGAAAGCCAGGGAGGCGGGCATGAGGAAAGATATTATCTTATCCGGCTGGAGATTTACTGGAAATTGGCCTATAAATCGTCATAAGGCTCTAACACATCCTGAAATTCAACCAGACAAAGAAAAACTGCTGGAAGAGTTAAAGACGCCGAGCCCTCCTCAACTGCACTCAGATGATACGCCAAAAACGAGTCGGCAAGTGAGGGAAATGGCCAAACACCGAAGCCGTCCGACCAGGCAGAAGTACAGTAAGATCGCAAAGGGACTGGAAGCTTTAGAGATGAAGGTGGCCGTTCGGAATGCGCGGATTACTGGCCTCAAGGAGCAGATGGCTCAGGTGCGGCGAGGGAAGAAAAGAAAGGCGGTACCAAACCCGAACCGACGATTCGTGGCTCTGTCGGAGAACCTAGCGGCTGGAGAAGCTCTTCCTGACTCAAAAGAGGCAGAAATAGAGGTGGATGTGGATGAGGAGGTCGAGTCGGTGATTGAGGTGGGTGTCAGGTCAGAGGACGAAAGTGATGACTTTATGGTCGTAACAAAGCACTGCCAGCGCACACGGAGCGGTCGGGAGATCAAAAAACCACGCAGGCAGTAAAAATTAAGCAATTTTCTAGAAACTTTCTCCAAAGCCTCATTTATTAATTGAGAATCGGGCCTGTTTTTGTGGACATCAAAATTTGGATTTTGTATGGGAGGAGCGAAATTTTGGTTATGCATTAGGTGGGGTTATGCATTAGGTGGTCCTGGATGGTAATGCCCAGCATCATTTCTTCAACCTGCTCCTCAACCAGTGTGATGGCCTAATGGTAAGTCCTACAGAAGTCAGAGAGCCTCACTTCTTTATCATTGCCAACCACAAACGAACGCCCATCAGGTGCCCAGGAGAGATTCCCGGGCATGTCCTCCTGTCTAACAATGGACTTAGCAAACGCCTTTAGCTCGATGAGTTCCCCAAAAGGTGTATAGCAGCCCCGCATAAGATATTTTTGGCGGATAGCTTCGAAGCGCTCGGGCTGAGAAGAGTATTGGTCTCGAGATGGCCAGTGGTAGGCAAGAGTACTGTAGCGATACAGAGGAAGAGCATACTCTAAGAAAAGTGCACGTCCAATCCACATGAGTGCCGCTAGGCCAGGTGTAGAGTTGTGAGCTGAATGATAAGACATAGACCGCCTTTGTATCCCCATAACAGCAGTATAGTAAATGATAGCGGAAGACGACATGTCTCCAGCGGGGTCTCGATATGTCCAGGACATCATTGAGAGCTGAAATAAAGCTTCAGATAGCTCCAGCCAAGGCCCGGATAGGAGGCCGAATTCCGATTCGTCCTGCATCGGGTTATCCTCCTCTCCAATGTGCGTGTCTTGTTCGGAATCACTCTCCTCATCACTCTCATCACCGCTCGCATAACTTGATTCGTCGTCCTCAACAGGGCGAACGCAATAGCAGCCTTGTTCACTCCTATGCAGTTGTATCACGAGAGACACGATGTAATGCATTATAATTTCCTTATTCAGCCCCAATTTTGAGTTGTAGAGCTCTTAACGTTGTCGTTCCTTGAATACCAAAACCCGAAAGACGAAACAGATAATCGCTTTTACATGTACATGTACCTTTTCAAGCATGACACAGCTCGAAACGGATGTGGCCAAAAGACATCTTTTGAATATGTATTCAGCCAACAACGAGACGTGTATGACGTGCGAGTTATTGTAGCTATCACACGATTGAACATGAGATCAACACCCTGGAGCAAAACCGCAGTTGAGTTTCGGCCTCAGCAGAGCTCTTGACCGAAGCTCCCTTCGATTGGGCCCAGTAGATAATCTTGACCTTGGATGAAGTCCGGTTGTGCTGATGCAGTGATAACTTCGAGCGGCCGGTTACGAAATAGATCAGGCCAACGAGTGTTTCGGAGTCATGGCGCCGTCTCGTTTTGGTCGATAATTCCTGCCCGGTCATGGGGACTGCTTCCCTGATGTGTTCTTGGCGCTTTCATCGATATTTATAGCGCAATTTTTGTTCCTGTGTCACTCAGTGATATCTTTAGGGGCTTAATATTTCCGAGAGCTATGCCCTCTGTGAGTTCTACACGTCTCCTGAATGCGTGGCTTCAACGCGCTGTTCGCGTCCAAGTCCGTAATCAAACTTAGATTATATTACATGTTACAAGGCTCTCAGCCATTGCATCAAACTCTGTGAGAATCGTACAGCGTCAGAAGTTGAGCACCAATCAGACGGTTAAGCGCCCCCTCCGTCACCGAAAGTGGAGCCGCGGCAGTTTCACTACGTACCCTCTTTCAAGTGAAAGAGGAAAACAGGGGTAATGGTCCAGGACGCCTAAAAATCCTCTTTCACTTGAATCTGGAGCTGGAATAATGATGTAGCGCTAGAGGATGCTAGCACTCCCAAAGGTGCTCTTTAGCCACTCTGGAGAGGTCCGGGCAGCTATCATCCTCCGCACCCTTAAATCCTTCGGGATAACAACGAAACTCGGCTATCACACAGGAGATAACGCCACTTCAAATGATATTCTACTCATAGGGCTCTTCCGGTCTCTAAAACTTGAATTTGGGGTTTGTATACACTACCTTTTAGATGAGTATTCACTTATATCGAACAGATTGATTATGATCCAATTACACACCGCATACGCTGCCTTGATCATATTCTTAATCTTGCCCTTCAAGCCTTTCTCCTTGCCACCTCAAAAGAAGCTCTCAAAGCTGCCCTTGCGGCTATTGAAGAGACGGAAGATACCGATCCTTACGAACTATTCTCTGCTTATCTTGTGTGCTGGTCATTGAAGATAACCCGGCCTCAATAAGAGCTCATGGACAAGCCCAGAGAAAAGGGAGTAAAGTTAAAGCGAAATATAAAGGCTTTGAAGCCTGGTGTGCTACTACTGCGCTCCAGAAGCTCCATAACCTAGCTGCATGGCTTCGAAACAGCTCTATCCATCATGATCGATGGATAGAGGCTGTCGGCATTACACTAGGGATTGATAACGACACTCGGTGGTCCTCATGGTACCATCTCATCAAGCGTACGACACGCAAGGAGCGAGAAATTAAAGACTTTATTGACAAACACCCTGAATGCGATAACTTTCGACTCAATTGTGTGGAATGGGATGCACTTAAGCGTACGGAGGGGTTTCTCTCTGTATTTGCTAGTGGTACACTATGGGTTGAAGGCAGTGAGGCTTCATTATCCCAGTGCCTTACCCTGATGGATGCTATACTCACATATTTTGAGGATCAGAAGGTTTATCCTACTTCATCAAGATAATGCTTCAAGCTGATGTTTTATAGGTGCTATATAAATCAGGCCTAGAGAAGGATCTCCGCATGGTTCATTCTATTGAGATGGGCTGGTTTATCCTTGATAAATACTACGCCCTCGTTGAGTCAACGCCAGTGTACGCCGCAGCGATGCTTCGAGGGATCGAGAAGCGGAAGCATTGCCTTCTTCAGAACTGGCCTGAAGAGTGGCATCAGAAGACTATCGATGCTGCTTATTCGATCTAGCAGAAGGAATACGCGCATTTCCCTCATGAATCACTCCCTGCCCCTGCTGCTGTTGCTGATATCGACACGTGTCATTCCATCCTCGAGGAAGAGGGTAGAGAATGAATTAGACCGGCTGGAACGTCGTCTAAGAGTTCAACCTACTTCGCAAGAGGATGAAGATACGTTTATGGCGGTTATTGAAGATAAAACTATCGATATTGATGCTCTGAAGATAACTCCTCTTCAGTGGTGGTTAGTTCCAGAGCAACGCCGGCGCTATCCTCGTCTCCACCGTATGGCCATCAATATCCTCTCAATCGCACCATCCTCTACTGAACCAGAACAACAATTCTCGGGAGCACGCCGTGCGCAGAGCTGGGATAGGCTTAGGTTATCGCCAGAGAACCTCCAGAGGTTAGAGTGCATGGGCAACTGGTTCGCGAGGAAGCTCATCTCTTCGGAGGAGCAGCTAGCGATGATGGTAGAGGCTGTGGAGATGGATGATGAAATGAATATTGATTTCAATGAAGAGGGTTGGGATGTATAATACAAGATGGCTTATTACCAAGAATTGAGCATATATACAGCATCTGCCTTCCCTACCTACCTTATAGTCTATCCACCAATCTACCCACTACTCTACCCACCACTCTACCCACTCTACCCGGGTAGGGTAGAGGAGACCACTCATCTACCTGGGTAGGGTAGAGAAGTGGGTAGAGCTCCCTCTACTCTACAATGCCCAAGTATGGATGGTGGTCCTGTCATCCTCCAATTCCAAAATTGCCCCTTGTCGAGTGGATGGAGCCATCCTTCGACTTCTGTCGCTCACCATCTACTAGGTTAAATGACTCAAGACACCGCCGGCGGGGCTCCTCGTCCCAGCCATGGACAGCCTTTAAACAAGGTCTAGGGCTGGGGCCACTAGCCCACACGTTGTCGCTTGGTTCCTCGGCCAGGGGTACTATCTAGCCCCGGGTCATTGCGAGAAATTTCTTCTGTGCTCGCAGGATTTAGAGTACTGGTAGTACCTCCGTGGGGTATCGTTTGTTCCGGGTGTAGCAACGAATTGTTGTTGTGACTATTCGAGTCCGTGTCAGGAGCGAAGTTGAAATCGTTGCCATCAGCGCCAAAATGGCCATCGCCCAAGAAAGCATTGCTGTCGAAATACTGATCAAGATCTACCGGCTGAGGGTCGAAGTACGCCTCGCCATCACCCAGACCAGGGATTTGACCGGCGGGGCTTAGCGGGCGAAGTAAATCACCTAGGTTACTGATCTTGGCGTCCTGTTCGTTCTGTAGACGTTGGAGTTGATCTAGGTCGACCTGCTTCACGTTGATCTCTTTCAAAGAACGCGGCGCCATGGATGGTTGCATTATGGGGGAGAATGAGGCCGTCTGGTTCGCTTCGACCGGCGGAGGTGAGACAGAGGCTGAGGTGGGCATGGCTGGCGTAGCCATGTGAGGGATTGACTTGGGGATCTGGGGAGGAGCAGATGTTACCGCGACAGGGATTGGGGCGGGAGTTGACCTGATAGAGGGTGCAGACGAGGACTGAACAGCCATGAAATTGACCTGCTTGCTCCCCTGGTCAATAATTAGAGTGTTGGGCGCGTTAGCGACAAGGTCGGCCGTCTCTGGCAGATCCAGTCCGTGAGTGTCGGTTGCGTTGTGGCCGTTAATAACCTTCATTCGTTCATGAGGGCATTTTTCTAGCTCTTGGCGAAGACTGGGAAAAGTCATGTCGATTGGAGAATCATTAACAAATTCCGTGACATTACCCATCTCGGGATTGCGATGGCCCACGGGCTGGTACGCCGAGCTGCTAGGCATAGTTGATGACCTAGCTGACTGGACGCGGTTGTTCTGGTTTGGGATGGGTGGCAGCAGCCCACGAGCCTTCATGCGAGGTGTGCCGTAGGTCGTGGGACCCATCTCTTGAATGAAGTCTCCAAGATCAACGACATTTGCATGCTGCGTAGACTGCTGATTCTGGTTCGTGATCATGCTGGAGATGATATCGCTCACGTCCTGCGAGTTGCCCTGATCTTCTAGCGTTTTCCGGAACAAGTTGGCGAGAAAGTTGAGAATAGCGCTGATCGACCTCTGGTGACGGTCGTGTTGGTTCTGGAGCATGACGAGCTGGTTGTACAGGTTGTTGTTGTTTCTCTGCAGTCGATTGATAGCGCCGAGAATCAGCTTTTGTTGATCACGAACTTTGTTCAACTCCTCTCGTATGAATGTAATCTTCCTCTTAGGCATGGGTTGGGACTCTCCATCAGGTAAGGATTGAGTGGGCTGGGTAGTTGAGGCTGCCAGTCCCGGGCCAAGTACTTCCTCGTTCCCGGCCTCTTCCTCGCTGTCATTGTCGCCCTTGGCACCTTTAGCGTCTTTCTTTGTCTTGCTGCCACTCTTGGGCTTGTTTATAAGCCACAAAAGGTTAGGATGGCCGCGTCGGAAGTAGGGGTTAGAGTACTCGCTCGGGCTCTTGTTCTTGGACTCACTTGCCCGCATGGAATTATCGGACAGACCCACACATTTGTGGAAGCCATACATATTGAGCTGTCGAACAAAAGACGCGTAGTTGTTATGCTTAAATAATTCTGGAATCAAGGTTTTGGCAAATTCGTCTTCGTCTAGTACTATGAACGAATCTCCTTTTTCCGACCATCGAATTAAGTCTTCATTTTTGCGCTCTTCCAGAAAGCTTCTGGTGGTTAGTTTGCTTCTTCAATCATTATACGATGAGGGTAACTTGCCGGCTTAGTTTTTGCACAAACGGTGGGATTCGCTTTCGTTTTGCTTGTGCTTCCCTTTTAGCCTTCTGCGCCATCTCCTCCAACCACTGAACGTTGTCCTGCTCGTTCAGGTTCTCGGAAGGGTTCTGCCGAAGCAGGACATTTTCATCGCCAACAAAATTTCCCCATTCATTAACAGATCCGTCAAAGTCTGTCCGCGGATTAGTCGGAACAAGCGCACGATTCATCTGTCGCCGAGCAAGCGAGTTTGATGGAATCGGCACAGGCTGGGGATACTGCGGCTGTGCCAGCACCAGCCCGAACGAGTTGCCAGCATGCGCATTTCCATCCATGAGTCCATCTAACCTGTTCACGAAGCCCGAAGCATCGCCCATGCCATTCCAACGCAACATCTGGTCCCCCGCCGCATTTTCCGAGTTGTATGGCTGCTGCATCTGCTGCCTGAAAATGGGCCTCAAGGAGTTCACGCTTCCTGGAAGCGGTCAAAGACTGATTTGAGTGGATTGACGTTTTATCGATACCTAAAGTCGTTGGATAAAATTTCTAGGCTGCCTTCTGGACAGTCCGCTTCGTCCACTAATTTGTGATCGATGGTTCACTAATGTGTGCTTCAGCGGGCTAGGAACTCGAGAGTAAATGTAGATTTTACCAACACTTCTCCAATCGGGGCGCGCAAGGTGATTCGTAGTAAGCGGTCAACAATTTGATTTCTTGATCGGTCGTGCCGGACTTAGAAAGAGGGAGTGCTAGGCGGGTGTGAGGGCAGGACGATAATAATCGCGTGAGCGCGTAGAAGATCGAAGAGAACAGTGCTGCTCTACGCCTCAAAGGAGCCTTGTCTGTCGAAGCACGATTGCTGGTAAAGAAACGCGCAGCCCTGTATATTCGATGGAGGTGGGGGAACAATGACGGGAACAACAAAATAAGGGCAGCCACGCGTTGGCTTTACCTTCGTGTACGAAGCTTGCGTGGTAATACCTCAAAGAAAGGTGAACACTGATGCGCGTCTGGCTGAATTATGTAGAAGAAAGGCTGGACAGGGTAGCCTAGATAGGTCAACTTGCTGTTGGTGGACCTTGCTCTATCTGGTCGGATTAAGGTGGTAGGTATCGGTGAGTGTCATGCCAATTCTGGAATCCAGGATCAAGAGCGATGCACATGCACAGGGCCCAAAAGCTCAAAGCAACAAACGGAGGTGTTGCATTTAAGTTCGTGTTGGTGATGATGTTGCAGTTGGCGGTTGCGATTATGGATCCCCTTTGGAGCATCTGGAACGAATATGAAGGGCGTGGCTACGCTAAGCCATATACGATTCCTCCGTATTAATCCGGTCGACCCGGAGAAAAGTACCACTTTTCCTCGTTTTAGCCTCGCTTGACCCTGGTTGACATGCCTGTTGTCGCACTGAGCGTGCTTAAAGGGTTAGAGTGAATATGATGAGCACCAGCAAATGTGTTGATTGAATGTTTCTTTTATTGTCCCTCGTGCGGGGTATTCCATCCCGCAGAGTTACTTAAAGCATACAGCTAGATTACTAATGCAGTTGTTTCCTGAGGCCGTGAAGATCATGCCTACTCTGCGACACCTGTTGTTTATATTGCGCAGTAGCGTAACTCTCTCTTGTAAAAAGTTTTCCTTGGCACCCGCTGTTAGCGCTCTGCTAGGACAAAGAAATTTTACAGGCCAAAATAGCAGCAAGTGCAGCTGTGGGGCTAACGGGGCCCTAACAGGTGCCGGAAGAAAGGGATTCAGAGAGTTGACCTTTCTTCGCGACACGCCCCTAACGACACTGAGCTTTGCGAGCTCTTGACATCGCCTCCGGGCGCTATTTCCTACGTGGTATTTGCGGCTTCTTCTTACCTCGACATTCCGGGCTCTGCGCCCGCGATTTCCCGTACGACCGACCTCTGCAACCCTGGCTGCCCAGACGACATTCGTGGTATCTTGCCGCTCGACATTGGTGGTCATCGCACCCTCACCTGCAGCTTTATGTTGCCTTGACCGACCTCTGCAGCTTTTGCTGCCCGAACAGTACCAGCAACCGTCAGCTGCTTGACTTCTTGGGTCCTCTGGTGCGCCGGCGGTCAATAGGCGGACGGGTACCCGTCCTTCTAAAATGGGACGGGTCCGTCCCAATTGCCATATTCAGTCTAGCCCTCTCCGCTATCGGATTGCCTCCCGCTGTGCAATTCCACTATCTCGAGTGGTTTTACTTGAAGTCCCATTAACCTGCTATGATTTTTTCAAAGCAAGTCGATGACTTTGATTTGAACAGCCTTGATGTTTTCAAGTGATACATCCACTCTAATAAACTCTACTAGAATTACGGCTGAACTACAATACAACTTTCTTCCTGTTCCGCGGCAGAATACAAGGCTTCTTGTTCATCGATATCCCGCTGAGCCATCTCCCAAAGCTCGCCCATGCCTCTTCTGCTTGTAAACAGTCGTCCGTTCTCGGTCTCCTCAGCTACTCGTGCTTCGATGCGACCAGTCTCTGCTTTGTCCCAGTCTAAGTAAGCCACCATCTCTTCTTTAGTCCACTCTCTCAGACCCGTCGAGGTTTTGCAGTACCTCCCCATCTGCTTATAATCAAGGCACCAGCTGTAGCTTGCTTTTGGGTATCCATTGCTTTTCGATACTGGCGATTACCAAGCCAGGTTCCCGGGGGTTGAGCCTTATACCAGTCCTCTCTTGACTTGACGTATCTCTGGTGGATGGCTTGTGGATCGTCATACCTTAGATGTGTAGTTGGGTCTGAAGCTGGGTCTCCCGAGGTTAACTGTGAAGACACCGGCGGTATATACATAGATGGTGCAGGTGATAGATGCCGAGGTTCTGGAGTCGTTATGTGTCGATCCACCTGCTCTGTTTCGATGGTCAACTGGCATGGCAGATCTTGACAAGTTAATTCAGGCTCAAACTCGAAATTTTCCAAAGTCGTGATTAGTTGCCACTGTATTTCGTCGAGCGTTTCCATCGCTGGTAGCCTTGGCTCCTCCGGGACTGCAAAGGGTATCCACTGAAAGTTTTCTGAACACGTCTGCAGCTGGTCTGAAGATACGACTGGCAATGCTCTTAGTTCTGAGTATCGTAGTGGACACTCCTTCGAGTTCCTTGCGTGACCTAGTATATGACATTTGCTGCACAAAGGAGGGTTTCGTATCGGCCTTGCGTTTTCGATGACTTCGAAGCCACTAAGTTCTCTTCTCACACTAGATAACGGCAAAGACGAACTCGCAGCCACTGGATCGACTCGCTGGCGGGGTTCTAAGAGGGGTCGCCGATTATCTTTCCGAGTCAAGTGCCAGTGCGGATGGAAATCTTCGAGTTGCAGTGCCTGGTCTCGAACTAATAAACCCTTCAGCTTGTGAGCGCAGGGTAGCCCTTGTGATCGTGAGAAAGAACCAGTACAGGCTGACATGGGAGCAGAGTCTTCATGCAATAAAAGCTTTCGTTGCTGCTCAACTTTTCGCAAAGCTTCATGAGACACCCAACCACGTACTGCACCATAGAGGGTACTGGAGAGTTCAATAGGGGTCCTGATCTTCTGCTTGGCTTGGTTCGACTTCAGCTCTGCCAGTTGATTCAGTAGTGCATGCTTGATCGATCGCCAAGCTTCGAACAAGTCCAATGTAGATACTTTGAGGTGGCTCTTAAGCAGCCAGTGTATGCCTTCAACCCTTGAAGTAACGACGTTGTCAAAGTGGGGGTGTTGATTGACCCACGCCTTCACCAGCTTCTCTTTGTATTGGTCAAGCCAGTTTGTCTTGATATATCTGACTTCTTCAATATAATCCGGGAGATATTTCTTCTCAAACTCGGACACACGTTCGTGGAAAGTTTGTTCATTCGGTGACTTGATGATCGAATGCCAATGGCCGTAAAACTCATTCCAAGCTCTATTCCCGGGTTGTCCCCTTGAGTCTGGCGCGTAAATCTCGGCTGACAGTAGCGGAGTACTGCCTTGTTAGCATGCCAGAGACATAACAGCGGCCTTGACGATGGGAAGCAAGTATCGACAGCATTCATACATGCTAGGCAACGATCAGCCAAGATGACAGAGGGATGCCTAATCCTGTGGTTTTCGCACAACGATCGGAATCGATCTAACGCCCAAAAATAGTCTTCTTCACATTCCCCACTCAGGAAAGCGAACGCGACACAGAACGAACGTTGACAAGAGTCGACACCGATCAAGTCCAAAAGTGGCATGCCGTATTTGTTGGTTTTATATGTACAGTCTAAGATTAAGACATCCGGATATGCCTGTAGGTATGCCACTGACTCGGGATGCGCAAATAGAACAGCTTTGACTCGACCGTCTGGACCGGTTTGAAATTGACTCCAAAATCCTTCTCTAAACAGCTGATCAGCAAGTGCGTTAATGCTGCTTTGTCCTTGACACACTTCTCGTCTAGCATCTGCAATACGATTGTAGATACCCTGTTGTGTTGCTATCGTGTCGGTGTTCTGCCGCATGTACGTTCTAATTTCTTTAGGGGCTATCCCAGCGTTGGCAAGGCCAGTCAGTTGAGACAGGTGCTCCTTAGACAGTGTTCGAAGTACCGGGTGGGCGGTGGTGTCTTGGCTTGGTTCATGGTTATGTAGTGAGAATCGGCTGTCAGAACGGTGCCGTAGAGTCCTGGTACTCTTATCTCTAGACTCCTTCGCCAACACCGAGAACTGGCAGCCCGTTGTTCGAGTTGTCGTCTTGCGCTGCCGTTCTCTGGAAACGATCGGATGATTACGGCGACGATCACACATATACGTGATTGTCCTCCTGCCTGTTTTCTCCTTGGTCGACCTTCCAGTTATGAACGCGTAGCCCCTGGTGGCTGCCCAGGCGTTAATCGCTTCAAAAAGTGCCTCCCGTGACTCGAACTCGCCCTCAGGAGGGAGGCAGTCACGAGGAAACGTCGCCGAAATTTGAGAGTGTTCAGTGTCCATGTGAACAGAATCATCGCAAGCACGTAATCTTGACACGATCACCAGCGAGTGCAGTCAAACGCGACACTTGAGGCAGCGAGAGGCAGCCCGATAGCGGAGAGAGCTAGACCGAATATGGCAATTGGGACGGGACCCGTCCCATTTTAGAAGGACGGGTACCCGTCCGCCTATTGACCGCCTGTTTGTCCATGACCCCTGTCACTTTCAACTTGAATCGATCAATTGAATTGAACTTCAAACCGGTCGTAATGCTGCAATTTACATTTTCTTGTACCGATACTGAGAGTATAATATGTCCTCGATGCAATGAGTCGATATATCTAGCCAAATTGTATTATACTGATGAAAAGTTTGGGGGTATAACGAATCCGTTTGGGTTAGATGGATTCGATGTGTCTGTTCATTAGCGCAGTTTTTTTATATATGGAAGTTCAAATGGATTTGATATCGAATCCGCCGCGCAGCTTGGATAGGGGTCCTTGACTGAGGAGGTAAGGATGATACTTCCAATAAGGTAACAATCCCAGCAAAATTTATGTACATGACCCGCATCATTCCATCAACCCTGCATGTTATCTCCGCCGCTTGCTTACAGACCACGTTAGAGAGAAAACTCGGAAAGCCCACGCCGCCGACGTTCGCGAAGGGGAATGCCACGGATCAGTGTTGATCCGAGGGGCTTTGGCTGTTCGCTGGACCTCGCTATTTGGTCATCATCATCGTCATCGTCATCATCATCATCATCATCATCATGATGTTCATGCCCTTGCAACCTTACCTCCCTCATCGCGCCGCTGCCTGCGCCCGCACAACTTGCACGATCCCTTGTGTACAAGTCCTCCATGAATCTTCTGTAGCTACTCACGCGTTGCATCCAAACCGCTGTCTCGCCCCCCAAAAAGAGCCCGAGCACAACCTGGATCTGGAACCTGGCACCTGGGAACTGGAAACCCGCTCCAGCTGTACCCTGTAGCTGTCAAGCTGCTCAGATTCAGCACCTGGCGCATGCCGCCAAACAATACCAAACCGTGTCACAACTGCCGTCCTCAACCCCAGCCTCAGCCCGATTATAGCGACCAGCAGCAGCCACAGCAGCAACACCCGCACGATGACGAAACCCCAACGTCCCCAACGTCCTTGAGCGACGCCTACATACCCTGGCCTTCTCCTGGGGCACTCACTGACCCCTTGTTCCAGGACCTCGATCGTACCTCACGATACTATCTAGCGCACTGTTAGTCCTTGGCTCCAGCGTGGCGCTTTTACCCTTTCCCTTATGTTGGTCAACAGCGATGCTAATGCATGTTTTCAGTTTCTGAAAGGGTCTGCAAAGACCTCGTGGTCCGAGACACGCCAGAAAGTAACCCGTTCCGCGAGCTAATACCCTTGACGCGAAAGTACCCGCTTCTCCTGCAGATTCTTGTTGCGACTTCAGCTATCCATGGTCCAACATCTTCCACCGCGTTTGCAAGATCCCAGCTAGCTTCACTAATCCGGCTGGTTATCTCTCTCTGCTACGCTCAAGGGACCTCGTGACACGACAAGCCCTCATCGATGCCCTGACAGCTAAGCAAAAAGCCCTGAGCCATCTTCGCGAGGTGCTCGACACCCTTGACCCGCGGGGTAGCGAGGTGACTCTGGCCGCTATGCACTTTTTTATCAAGTTTGACTTGATTGATCTAGACAAGTCGGACAACCAGAGCTGGAGGGCCCATCTTGAGGGTGCCACAAGTATCATGGCGCTGCTCAACCCGGATAGCAATACCGATGCATCTAGTAGGGTGCTGCGGGACCGTGTCATTACTGACAGCTTCATGTAAGTCCCGGGTCGCCGGATCAAGTGTACCCACCACTGCATACTAATCTTACCTTGTTATAGTCACAACATTTTGGGCTCCACGTTGACGTCCGGAGCGCTCGCTGCCCGTGTTGCACGACAAGCTATCCAGTTCCTACCCGTTATGAAGCGGGTGGAATTAACAAGCTATTTGTCATGCCCACCCGATATTCTCAATATCATTTTGTCTGCATCTGAGCTATCCCATGAAGTACCTTGGACAGATCAAGCGCTGGGAGCGGCAGGTAAGGCAATTGCCCTAATAGACCAGGCACTTGCTGTTGATATTCCGGCATGGGCAGACTATTTGCGACAACACAGTCTTATAGAAGATCTTGACAGTCGAGTTCACCTGGCCGCGGCACACAGATCAGCAGCATGTCAGTACATTCTTCAGGCGCTACCTCAGGTGCGCTCAATGAGATCTATCGATACAGATCTGTTGCTGGACGATGTCCTGAGCCATTTAGCAGCTATCGACGAGAACGGCCCATATTTCAAGGCTTCATCGTGGCCGACGTTCATTGCAGGGGCAGAGACGCGAGATCCTGAGAAGCGCACGTGGACCTTGACACGACTGTTGTCGATCTGGGAAATTTGCCCATGGGGGTATCTGTTCGCGGCAATAGAAATGCTCAAGGCGATTTGGGCGATGCAAGACACACGTGGTTCAGAGAAAGTCAACTGGCTGCACGACCTGCGTGGAATGGGATTTGAGAACTTGATTGTTTGATTAACACTATGGCATTTGTGATTTTTAGAGTGTTTCTGGATCCAGCCCATACGTTGTTACGGTGCTGGTCATGGTGTATTTTAGCCTCTGAAGCGAGCGAAAAGGCCAAAGTTTTGTGCTCTAGTCGTTCTCCATCCCAGGATTCAATACGACTACAGTAAGGCGAGGCCCGAAGTACCGAATTGTTAGCTAATACTTTAGACGAAACACATTTATTTTAGCCAGCTAATTATAGTGTAATGTGAGAAAAGAGGCGTTGCAGCGTTAAACTGAATCTTTACCACGCAACCACCAAGTCCATGCCGGTTCTAGTCTCGAGTCCAATCTAACGATAGCTTCACCGATACTACTAATTTATGCATGGGACTTGTCCCGTGGCCCCGCCATTTGCGCTGCACATTAGCCACGCTTATTTAGCCTGGAAGTCTTGGACTTGACTTGACCATGTTCGACACGACTGGCCGTAGCCCTGCCCTTTTCTCTCCAACACCCCGTCATGCCGAGAGTCTCGATCGCGAATGCTTGCCGGCCGCATTTACTCAGCCGCAGCTCTAATTTATCTAACCCCAATCCCGAATGAACTCATAGTAGAGTTGATTGGAGATCCCATAGAAATTGAAAACGCGCTATTGAAAACAGATGATAGTGTTTAGTGAGGTTCTCGCTGAGAAAGAAATATATAATACAGGTATGCATCAAGGGGTAACCAGTCAGAGGTATGGCATGATTATTTACATAATAATCAGTCCCGATTTGCGATATTGCGATCAAATTGGACTTATCCAACGAATCCAGATATCCAAATAAATTCGACTCCTGCAATTTGATTTGATTTGATTTGGATTTATTTGATTTCATTTATTTGTTGACAAGCCTAACCCTGACCTAGGGCTATCGTTATCGTGAGAGATGTGGATTATGTGGCTCACAGCGCCATTTGGAGTGATCGAGGCGTTTGTTGATGAACAGGCCAACCATAGCTGGGCTCTCTCCTTCGCTCTGGAGGTAACATAGGTGAAATCGTTCTTTTGCCGGATGGTGCGTGGTGTCCACGAAGGAATTCGCCCATGGCTCTTGGACAGCGAGAATATCAAAATCCATTATCTTTGGATCTCGTAGTAAGGTGGCCATAACGATATCCTTTGACCTCCTTACATTGTATTGTAGTATGGAGAGTGATTCCACGTGGCTCATTCACGGTTATCGACATTCATGTTGTCCGCGTGGTAGGTGCCGTGTAGTCGTGCCGAATTCGCGTCAAGTGCTTCCAGTGCCCTTCTGGATGGCGTTATGATCCTTTGGGGTCGTTGGCTTCCTGTGTTGGCCGTGATCTCGTTTTCCGCGTCATTTATAGGAGCTACATTGCTCCCAGGGTTGACTCTCTTTTGTCCTCCTTTTGTCGGTGACCTGCTTCTTCCTTGCCGATTTTGTTGAACGCGACTTGGTGCGAAAGATGGTGCTCCCTCACGGACTGCTCGTCCAGTCGGTTGCCCCTGAATTCTCACCGCTGGGTTTGTCTGGCTGGCTGCCATGTTACTTTGCAGCACCAAGTGGTATCTTGGGCGAGCAGCGTAGGCAGCCTTGACTTAGGCCATCCCCTCCTTCCTGTTTGCACACTGTTTGCTCCATGCCTCGTGTTCACCTTTACAGTTGGCGCATTTTCTGGGCACGCTTCTGTCCGACTTGACGTGGCAGTCGCGGGATGCATGTTGTTGAGCGCAGTAGCCGCATTCCGTTGTTGCCTCGCACTGGGTTCCTATATGGCCATATACTTGACAACCAAAGCATTGCCTCAGTCGACACGACCTGTCATACAGTTCACACTGAAAGACTTCCCCTTGCCAGTTCAGACCTTAGTCAATGATCTTATTAGCATCTTGGGGCCTTGTGAACTCAATGATGGCTGAGGTAGCACTCTTCGTCGCGAATGTCCTCGTAAGCCATCCGATATATTTTAGTGGTTTGAAGAAAATGCGTCTTTTGACGAACTTCTCGTACCCCGCCTGTACTAGTGTGGCTACCGGAGGAATGTCGGACAAGGTATAAAGCATAAGGGCTATGCCAGTCAAAGGGACAGACGACGTACCATGCTTCGACAGGTGCAGGGCACCTCTGAAGACCAATAACTAACCGACTTATCACCATTATCATTTTCATCTCCGCTCTCTTCTCTGCTCTTCTGAATGATACCCAAACTGCCGTAGGATCATCATCGTCAGCGTCACAAACACCACCAAGCCTTCCTCTCTAGCATTTCTTGGGCTCCTGGGTCACTTTCCGCGCCAGATCAATTCTCTTCTCCCTTGCGTCGCGACAAACACTGCACTCGCCCGAAACCGCCTCGCTCGTCACCTTGATTACGAACTTGCCACATATGGTGGCGCAGGGCACAATCTCCACGGGCTGCTCGCCTACGCGCTGCCCGCATTCCTGACAAATGAACGTACCCAGGTTAATGAAGCACATGCTAGTGCCCCAGTCACGACCGCAAGCTTTGAAAGGTCAAATTCAATTGGAAAAGCGTCTGTGTGCAACGCAACACTGGAACGTTGCTTGTTATTCCACGATGACGATGTGTTTGGGGTCGCTACAAGGAATTTTACTGCGCGGGGCCGGCATAGGCAATGAACAAGTGAATGGGGGAGGTTGGAGCCCTACTACTACTGTAGGCAGTCGTGGCGGTAACATGACAGGATACAACAAAAGTGTCCCGTCGCACGATAACAGTCCTGTCCGTGCACACACTCTTATCCCGACCCTGGAACGCGAATCTTTACAATCTTTACAATCTTTACAATCTTCTTAATAATATTTTAGCGGAGCGTAGGAGCCGGCGCGGCCGTGAGCGTCTTTGATGCAAAATGGACGCGACTGGTGACGTGATCCTGGTGCAAGGTGGAGGCTCTGTCGCAGCGACGCGTCAGACCTCGAGAACCATGAAGCGGACCGCGAACCTGCAGGAACGGCTACAGGAAAAGTCGCAGGCGGTCGGGGAAAGGGCTGATGCAGTTGTAGCACCGCTTCACGGCGGAGCCGGGGGTGAGAGCGAGCTGGCCGACAAGGCTGGAAAATCGCAGATGTTGGAAGACGCGTCGGGCAACAACGTGTCGCTGATGCGGACTATGCTCCGAGCCATGCTTCACGAGACGTCGACTCAGCTAATGGACGAGCAGAAGAAGATGCTCGAGAGACTCTGGGACGCGTTGATGGGCAATCAGCGGATGACAACGCAGATGATGGGTGAGCAGCTAGAGATGGTTCGACAGCTTCAGCAGGAAGTTCAGGCGGTCAAGACGCAGGCGGTCGAGGAGTCGAGGAAGGTAGATGAGCTCAGGCGCCTGCATGAGCAGTCTACCAGGCAGCTGAGGGTGATGCGAGAGCAAACGAGCGAACAGATTAGAACAACGCGTGAGCAAACAACCGAGCAATTGAAGATCATTCGGGAACAAACAGCGCGGAACTTTGAGCAGATGCGATTGCAAGTCATGAAAGAAGTAGGGATAGTACAAGGTCAAGCGGCAGAAGAGATAAGGCAAGCGAAGGAGGAACTGAAGCAGGCAAGAGAGGAGATGCAGCAGGCGAAAGAGGAGATCAGCCAAATGAAAGAACAGCTGAATACGATAGCCGGCAGCATTTCGAGCGGTGCTCAGACGAGCCCGCAGCCATCGTATGCAGACGTAGCCCGTACCCCACCCACAAGCCAGCCAAGTAACGTCCGCACTCTTTCGTCCATGCGCACTACCCCATCCTCATTCACGGACACCTTGTTCTGTACTATTGACACATCACGGGTCAGCGAGGAGGACGGAGGCAAGGCGCAAGTAGGAGAAGTGCGTCAAGCTATCGAAGAAAAGGTGCGGGCGAGGGAAGGCGGCCAACCGAACTGGCGATGCGCAGCCGTGGTGAAGGATGTAAGGAACGAAGATCGCATCAAGGTAGTGTGCCGAGACGAGGCGGAGCTGCAGCTTGTCAGGGAGGCGGCAGAGAGGACGATGGTGAAGGGCGTGAGGGTTCTCAGAGACCAGCTATACCCGGTCAAGGTCGACGGTGCAAACAGGACGGCGGTTCTAGATTCATCTGGCAATATTCTGCCTGGTGCAGCCGAAGCTCTAGGAAAAGAGAATGAAGTGACGATAGCCAAGATGCACTGGCTCAGCAATAAGGAGAACGGGAAGATGTACGGCTCGATGGTGATCTATGTCACCAAGGCGAGCGATGCGCGACGACTTCTTGACGAGAGATACTTCCACCTCGCCGGAGAGTCGGCCAGCACTAATGTCTTTGAGCGACGCCAAGGCCCCGACCAATGCTACAACTGCTGGGAGACTGGCCATAAAGCCTTTGCCTGCAGTAAAACACAACGATGCGGCAAGTGTGCGGAGACGGGACATCGCCATCGAGACTGCCAAGCGGTCGAACCAAAGTGTGTTCCATGCGGAGGACCACACGAGTCGTTCAGTCAAAACTGTCGGGTGCGACAACTACACATCACTGATGGGCACAACCTGCGAATCTTCCAGCTCAACGTGCACAAAAAGGATGTGGTGCAGCTGAGCATGATGAACGACAGAGACTTGCAGGACTATGCGGTGCTGGCAGTCGCCGAGCCGTACGCCTTGAATATTGAAGGATCGGTGGTGACGACACCAAACAGTCACAGGTACTGGATCAAGTATATACCTACAAAGAGACACGACATGCAGTGGCCGATACGCAGCATGCTCTGGATACGGAGCGACCTAGAGGCGGAACAAGTGCCGATACCGTCGGCTGACCTCACGGGGGCGATACTTCGGTGGCCCGACCGGGAGGTCTTGGTGGTATCGGTATACGTGGCAGGGAAAGATGAGGAGGCCCTACGTACTGCCATGAGGCAACTACAGGCGACCATCGGGAGCTTCCGTAACAGCACGGGAAAGAGGACGGACGTTATCCTAGCCGGCGACTTTAACCGGCACGATCAGCTCTGGGGAGGCGACGATGTGACAGGTAGGAGACAAGGTGAGGCGGGGCCGATCATCGACCTCATGGATGAGCATGGTCTACTCAGTCTTCTCCCACGAGGAACGAAGACGTGGGAAGGACCAGGTGGCGAGAGCACGATCGACCTGACGCTCGCGTCAGCCGAGCTGGCAGACGAGATGGTACACTGCGGCATCTATCCGACCGAGCATGGATCAGATCACAGGGCTATCCAGGCAGAGTTTGATCTCGCGATGCCCGAGAGAACAGCGGAACCAAGGTTGTTGTTTAAAAATGCACCGTGGAACGCAATCAGGGAAAGGGTGAAGGAAAAGCTCTCACCACTTCCGTGGGATGGTGATGTCCAGACACAGACAGACAGGTTGATGGATGTGGTCCTCGATGCGATCCACGATCTAGTCCCACGTGCGAAGCCATCACCGTACGCAAAGAGATGGTGGACCACAGATCTCACCAAGCTTCGTAGGACGTACACGTTCTGGAGGAACCTGGCAAGGGCCCGGCATCGGGCCGGTCAACGGATTGACAGCCTGGAAGATCGAGCCAAAGAAACGGGTAAAGAGTATCATGATGCTATCAAAAGACAGAAGAAGACGCACTGGGACGACTTTCTCGCCGATGGGACCAACATCTGGCAAGCCGCCAAGTACCTCAAACCCGGACATGATGCGAACGGTGATAAGGTGCCTCCGCTGAAGAGAACTGATGGAACAATGACGCAGGACAAAGTCGAACAGGCGGAGGAACTGCTCAACGTCTTCTTCCCGCCGCTGCCAACAGACATAGAAGAAGAAGGCCCGCGACCACGGCGCAGAGAAGTGGCCATGCCGAACCTCACGATGGAGGAGGTGGAGGAGAAGGTGATGGAGGCCAAGGCGTGGAAGGCGCCCGGTCAAGACGGATTGCCAGCCATGGTATGGAAGCAGCTGTGGCCGGTGATGAAGGAACGGGTCCTGCATCTGTTTCGGACATCACTGGATACAGGGCGATTGCCTAGCCAGTGGAGGACGGCCAAAATCATCCCACTCAAGAAACCGAACAAAGGCGACTATAAGATAGCCAAGGCATGGAGACCGATCTCGCTTCTATCAACGCTGGGCAAGATCCTGGAAACAGTAGTGGCGGACCGTATATCGCACGCCGCCGAGACATACGGACTCTTACCCACCAATCACTTTGGTGCGAGAAAGAGGCGATCGGCAGAGCAGGCTCTACTGCTCTTCCAGGAACAGGTCTACAAAGCATGGCGCAATCGCAAAGTGGTCAGTCTGGTCAGCTTCGACGTCAAAGGAGCTTACAACGGCGTGTTCAAGGACAGGTTGCTGCAGAGACTCGAGGCGCGTGGTATACCCAAGGGGCTGATCAGGTGGATCGATGCCTTCTGCTCATACCGCACGGCTACCATCACGGTGAATGGCTACACATCAGCGCTACGGGAACTGCCACAAGCTGGCCTCCCGCAAGGGTCACCACTATCGCCGATACTATTCCTGTTCTTCAATGCAGCTGTTTACGGCGACCGTCGCTCCGGCGATAGACTACGCTTCGGTCGTGTGGTCGCATGCACGAAACGAAAGAGCACTGAGCTGGTTCAACAGGGCTCAGAAGATAGGAGCACGAGCCATCACGGGTGCTTTCCGGACAGTCGCGACAGCAGTGATGGAAGCAGAAGCCAACATACAGACGGTATGCGAGCGACATGCTCAAGCAGGCATGCGGATGTACATCAACATCAAGACGGTGCCAAAGACGCACCCGCTAGCAGCCCTCAAGGTGTCGGCGAGTCGAAGATACATGTCACCGTTGAAGAAGCTGGCGCTTGCGTATGAAGGCAGCGGAACGGAGCGGATGGAAACGATTGAGGCCTATGCGGTACCACCGTGGTACAACCGGGTGCCGCTTGTATACGAGGCCGATCGTGAAGCGGCGAAAATAGCTGCAAAGAACGTCAACGACATTGTCATCGCGACCAGTGCTTCCGACAGGGGAGGTCTAGTGGGTATGAGCGGCATCGTGGCCCAAAGATCGCCTGGTCAAACAGACAGGATAGTGGCCAGGTACTCGGCCACGCTCGGGTCACGAGACGATCAGAACCCGTACACCGCCGAGCTGGAGGCGATAGCGATGGCATTGCGATGCATGCCGGATGGTCTACAATGTCGAGAGCTTACGGTGCTGTCAAGTAGCCAGTCGTCACTCAAGGCGATTGCCCGACCGCAACAGCAATCAGGCCAGACCTCCATCCGTCAGATCTACGAGCACATCGAGCGACTGAGAAAGGGAAACAATAGAGTCAAGATGATCTGGGTACCATCCAGAGACGATGACCTCAGCATGAGTCGTGAAGCAAAGAGACAAGCCAAGAAGGCTACCAGAGCGGGATGCACGTCGCAATCGCTACCGTACCAGGCCCGCTCCACGCGGCTCAGGTTGGCAGTGTCGCAGCTGCATCAGCAACGGAAACTACCCGACAATGTAGGCAACTACTCCAAACGGATAGATCGGGCCCTACCAGGCAAACATACGCAAGCACTATACGACATTTGCAAGAGACGAGAAGCCAGAGTGCTCTCGCAGCTCCGCACGGGAATGGCGAAGATCAACAGCTACCTCAACAAGATCGGGGCCGCAGAGTCGGACATGTGTGAATGTGGATGTGGACCAGAGACAATGGAGCATTTTCTGTTCCGATGCACAAGATGGGAAGCAGAGCGTGAAGCCATGCGTCGAGTAGGACAAAACATGATGGGCAACCTTTCCTTCTTTCTAGGTGGAAAGTCGGCGTCAGACGGAGCAAAGTGGAGACCTAACCTGGAGGCGGTGCGAGCGACAGTCAAATTTGCGATGGCGACAGGAAGATTGAGCCAGGAAGGAGTTTGAGAAGGAGAAAACAAATGACTACTGATATTAACATCACAGCTGATTACTAACAACAAACAGCCTCAAGTTGACAGACCATGCTTCAGCTGCTGAAGATAGGATGCTGAACACTTGGAGATGGTATTGGTTGGCCTTCAAGCAGGTCTGTCAAGCAGAGTCAAGCAAACGGGGCTAGAAAAGTAAGAACAGGAAGAGCAGTAGGGCTTTCTTTCGTGTAGAATGGACGAAAAGCGGGGAATACGTGAATAGCTTAGCGTAGCCACAGGCCCTATGAGGTCCGTTGTTGTGGTGCGGCAGTATTTGTGTTGTTATCGTCTGGATCGCGCGCGTTGACGACGCGTCATCGACTCTACCACCAAACACCACAACACGCACGAGGGAGCAGGCGCGTCCGTGCGGTCATCAAACCGGTCGAGGGAACTGGTTATGAAAACCACCCGACTTCCTGCCGTTTTGGCAGCTACAGAAGACAGGGCACCCTCGGACCCAGACCGGCTCTGGGACGGTGGCATTGGAACGTGATGCCAAAGGGCCGCAGTGCACACCGCGAGGGCGCGGATCCCCTTCCCTAAGTGTTCGTCCTGTGTGTAATGGAAGTTGTTAACAGATTGTTGAAGGAGTCGTTAAGACCGAAGTGGTTACGGAACACCCAACGATCGGGCCGCCAGGCTACAGCGCACCGCACGCATGACACATACGGGGAGGCTGGGTTGGTTAGTGGACAAGGTCAACTTTTCCAGCACGCCAACTGGGTGGTGGTAGACAGAGCCTTGGCTGCGAGACATGGTCGGCAGGCTGAAGGAGACTTCTGCTTGTAACGGGAAGTCGGGCCCGGGGTCGCGCCCGGACAACCCGGTGGGCCGTGGCAGTGTATGGGGACCGGAGGAAGGATCGAGTCCGGCTCGCAACCGGGCCAGTGCCAGGGGCACTGTTGGTCGTCTGTCGATGTCTTCAAGGAGTCTGTACACTGGCCGGAGAGGACGGACGCGCATGTCGGTCGGCCAAGAGGACAGGATCTAGGCTCAGCTCGCACCTGAGGCGCTGCGGCGCGATGTCGTCCCTAGAAGTGCTGTCTGCGGCGAGCTTAAGGTGCAAACTGCGATCGCACGACCAGGGCGCACGCGTGACGACTACGAAGCGCCGTAAGTCGACCCTGGTATCGTTGTCCAGGTCTTGCCAGCCTGGCTTGGAGAGAACTCGAGGATTACCTCGACACAGCCTCCATGCTTTCGTAGCCGTTCGCCCTCGCCCCGTGGGAAGAACGCATGCAAGCCACGTTGAGCGGACAGGAAGGGGAAGAAGACGACAAGATCAAAGAGTTAGCCAAAGCAGGATGGGCAGTAAGAATAGCGACAAGCAGCTCGGCGAGAAACGATCTGGTCGGCATGGGAGGAACCGTTCGAATCCCTATATCCTTAGCGAGGGCCGGCAAGATTATCGAGACCTTCTCGGTCACGCTAGGGACGACGGAAGAACACAACCCGTACACCGCCGAACTAGCAGCCATCGCTCGTGGTCTCAAATATCTGCCAGAGATGAAGTATCGGGTTGTAGTGATTTTGACGAGTAACAGATCGGCGGCACAAGCTATAGGTAACCCTCGCCAGCAATCGGGCCAGGGGCACATTCGGGAGATATACGATGCTATAGAAAAGCTCAAAGGAGACATGAATAGAGTTAGGCTCATCTGGCTACCATCTGACAGTGAGCTCAAAATCCAGAGGATAGCCAAGATGTCAGCCCGCCACGCAACAGAGCCGTACGTCACACCACGCATAGGAACAAGCAAAGCAAAGACGACAATTCTCAGTCGAATGAGAGCAGACTTGCGAAGGAAGAGGAAACTACCAGACGGAGTTGGCAGACATTCGAGAAAGGTGGACTCAGCTCTGCCTGGTAAACATACTCGGCTATTGTACGATCAGCTACCGTGGAAGGAAGCCAGCGTGCTGGCACAACTCAGAACCGGGTTGGCACGACTGAATGGCTACCTGTATCAAATCGGAGCAGCAGCGACCGATGAATGCCCATGCGGGCAAGCAAAAGAAACAGTAGAGCACTTCCTCTTCCGATGTGTAAAATGGATGGCACAGCGCAAGGAGATAATGCTTCAATGCGTAGAGGAAAAGCGCGGCAACCTCTCCTTTCATTTGGGGGGCAAAGCTGCATCAGACGGACAAAAGTGGACACCGAACATGGAAACAGTACGAGCCACAATCCGTTTCGCGATCGCCACAGGTCGCCTGGAACAGAGATGACAACAACATCACTACTAACCTATCGACCATAAAATTATACCTACCGACAACCACTACCCTGGACAACCAGAAGTAGGCACCGCTTCAGCCGCCGAAGATAGGAAACTGAACACTTGGAGGAATTGGGCTTCAAGTTGATCTGCTACCACTAACCGATACGGGGATCTAGGAGAACAATGAAGAGACAAAGAACAAGGCGGGAAACATAGGGGCTCTGCGAGATCAAGACATGAATTGGCGAAATGTATGTATTTTTAGTTTTTAGAGTCCTATGGGCGGTGGCCTACCGGGCGTAATAGATCTGTCTGTCTGTCTGACTACTAGGGACGATCCTAGACGGCTTATCATAGTGAATTGCACCAAAGAACATCTGAGAATGTCTACCAGGCCGTCTACAGGGCTGCACTTTATCTTGATGGAGTCTCTCACCCTGTGGTGTTGTCAAAAGAAGCTTCTGAAATAGAAGGGGCTAGACTTACAGCAGAGTAAAATGACCACTTGGTATAGTCACCGTCTGTACGGTCGATAGAGACCTCATCAGAAAACCACCAACTATACCAAAAAGACTCACCTTCATGACGATATTTGTCACAGAAAGCTTTTCTCAATTGAGCACTTTCTTCGCTGAGAAACGGGCGTCGAAGTGCAAGCTTGTGTTGTATCTTCTGATTGATAAGCCAACGACGAATTGTGCTTCTTTTGCAGTTCAAACTGGCGCAATCAATTATTTCTTGGTATGAGATAAAAGCATTTCTTCCAATGAGTACTTTGATATGATTTTTATCTATATCTGATAGTCGTGATGGCCTTCCAGAGCGAGGTAAATCTTTTGCTGATTGTTGGTGATGGTACCGTCGAATGACTCCGTAGATCGCATGCCGACTTAGCCCCTCACTGTCTGCGATATCCTGCACGCAAACACCTGATTCGTACATCGTTACAAACCTCGTTCTTTTGCAAGGAGAATGATGTGTTTTTTGCCGTATTCAAGGCATCTTTTCCTATAGAAATAACGCGATGAAGTTGTGGTGTTGATGTTGATGTTTAATTGAAAGCGGGGTCCGGACCTCGGATGTGTCGGAACTTTTGCACGGGACTGTAGAGTAAAGTTATCAACTGCAAGATGCGGCACCAACGTCGGTCTCCGACATGTAAGTAGTTCTTGCAGTGACTATAATGCGCACCAATTAAACGTGTTTGCGATTTTTGCGACTCAGTAAACTCCCTCCCAAACTCCCGTCGGGCTAAGTGGCTGATTGCGTGGCGGCGGTTCCAAAAGCTTATCTCGTCCGAAAAGATGCCGTGTTTTGATCACCTGTAATCACTAGCCTAAAGCTTATTCCCTCTAGTTATCAGCTAGTTAGTTTCACAACCCTCAACCCCTACTATCTACAAGGATTAACCCCGAGGTAGTTGATAAGCTGCAACCCTACTCTCTGGGAGGTGTCACTCAGGGGCCCCGGGAAGGGTATGCCGCTTCTACCATTCTGGTATCTGGGCGGGGGGGAGGGGTCAATTCCGGGCTGTCGAAGCAGGTTTCAGCGTCGTAATGCCATGAGATTTCAGCCTCAGAGATGATTTTTTCCTAGACAAAGAATGGCTGTCTTTAATTAGTGAGTTATTAACTGGGAACTTGACATATTTCCAGAGATTGTCACGATAGCCCACCTACTGGGTTGAGCCCTACCCAGGTTCCCATTTGTAGTAGAAAGGTGAATAGAAGTAAATTCATCGAAGCACATATTTTCAAAGGACGATTATCTCTGGCAGGGACGAAAGGGGTTGCAGAAACACATAGGTATTCACGAGGCTGAGATAACTCTAATGATCAACTCGAGACGCATCTTGGAAAGTAGGAAGCTAGGCTTACAGGGCTCTTTGTTGCGCTAAAATGCCCAGATCCTTAGCAACGACAGAGAATATCACATTTTTGCGGCAACGTACCACTCGCTTATCTTGTATGTTGGACGATTCTTTAATTGCCCTCCCTGGCAATGCGTGGATTGCCCAGTCCGCCAAGCGACTGGAAGGATGGTTCCCTGTGGCAGCTTTCTGCGAGAGGGACTGTAATAGAGTATTGAAATGTGTTGCGAAGGATCTGCGTGATCTTATGTATGGCTATGTTGCTGCTGATAGCATCTAATAATAGGCTCTTGAATTGGCTATCATGTACTTAGCGGGACGATCGGCACACACTAGCGTAAGTTGCGGCCGCATCTTCAGGGCGGTAGGGGACGGTATGCTGCTACTGACTCGTATATAACCCTGTAGATAAGGAAGGCTAGTTTAAAGAGAGCTAGATGTCTCTGGTTTAGCGCAAGTTACAGCCGTATATTAAGTTAACCTACAACTCATAAGTGTCGCAGACTTTCAAATCACCGCTAGTCTATGCGAAATCTCCACGTTTGGATGCTACTTTATAAGCTGTGTAGGATTAAGCCTACCCCGTCTGCTGTTGATCCATCACCCGGCATCCAGGATGTCATCATCGCACGTCGACCTGGCTATTACAGTGCCTACCTTGGTAGGATCTGTGTTGTCAACCATAGCCATAGTAGTAGTGCTGAGCCTGCATGCGATATCTCCTCCTACACGTCGACACGTTCGCCACGCCCTTATTATCAATCTCCTATTATGCGGTACGGGCACCATCGAAAGGTTGACCATTTATGGGCTTCTAACAACCGGCTCAAGACTTGGCAGATATGATAAATAATACTATATCAGGCAGTCTGGCACTTAAGTATGGCCCACTTGACCAAGTTCTAACCAAAGGGCAATGTACCGCGAATGCGTGGGTGGGCCAACTCACAGTGCAGACGATTGACTTTAACATATTATTTATATCAATAACGGTTCTACTCACCGTGCAAAAGGCCTATCTACTACAGGATTCGTCATTGCGGAGTGTTATGTTAATATGCCTTTGTGCATGGATACCAGGGATCATTACCAGTATGTGATTTTTCTAACATGGACTGCAGTTGACACTCACTGTTTTGCAAGGCTTCACCGCCCTAGGACTACAAGCATATGGCCCGGTGGGCGGCAACTGGTGCTGGATTCAAGCGAAGTATCCTATCCTACGCTGGAGCTTGTCCTTTGGATGGCGCCTCTGCATATTCTTCTTGGTCATGGGCATTTATACTACGGTGTATTTCCAGCTCAAACGGACGTTTGGACGTTTCGGGGTCTCAGGGGCTTCTTCTGACGGAACAAATATAACCACGACAGACACAGCCTTGTGCAATCAGCACGCCACTACTCCAGCTTGGCCGCCAATCATGAAAGTCTCGTCACTTACCGTTGCTTATGAACTCGGAACCGTGAATGATGCAGCCAGTTCATCGTCTACAGCACCCATGAGCAACCAAGCTCACTGTTACAGCAACCCGGAGCCTGATTCTTCCAATGCCTCGGCTGCTGCCATAAGACAACCGGCGTGGAACAGAGCGTTGCCGAACCTACGGAGAATGATGTTGCTGAACGGCTATCCACTAGGATACCTTATCCTCTGGACTCCCGGAGTGGTCAACCGATTCATTGAAATTAAAGGTAAATCACCGCCATGGCTCGTCGCCTTCCTGGCTTCTACACAATACATTGGGCTGGTACATGCAATCACTTATGGCTATAATGAGCAGTTTCGACGCTCTATACAATCTTGGAAGGTTTCCCGGCAGAGACGGGAAAGGATTGAGGATTAATTAATAGAATAAGCAGATAATAGGATCTTATTGAACTAATTAGGCTATCAGTCTCTTTTAGATAACTTTTGTAAAATTACACTTAGTATGTAATAGGCTGCCCCTATGATTGCGAGCTATAATAGCCTGGCTTTAAATAATAGTAAGTTATTTAGCTCTTGTTTTATTTCTTATTTATTAGGTATATATATTAGTAATTATTTCTTATTAGTTTTAGGTATAAATTAATTAACTAATAAAGCTTTACTAGCTTATTTATCAGCTAGAAATAAAATGAAATGAAATAGAAATTGATAAATTATGTTTTTATTCGCAGGGGTCTAAGGGATTCCTCCCTATTTGGATAATCGATGCGATGTACTTGCTGCATCTTGTTTTCTTTTTTAGAGGACATGTTATAAGAATCAAATAGTAACTAAATTTCAAACTCGTAAATGTAAACTATCATATCATCCGCATGCGTTAAACCCCAAACTGTCCAGAACGTCCGAACGATCTTCTCCATCTAGTCTGAATCTCCATAGACAGGGTCAATAGATGGCCTGACAAAAATCTTGGAACCGCGACATTCCATGTGCCGGGTACATATACACATCAACTAATCACTCAACATGACTCATAACCTTCCCCTTGGAATCAGAATCTTGGCCGGATCGTCGTTCGGTTTCATAAGGATTGACATAGGTCGTTGCAAACTTCCTCGCGGAGACGCCCTGATCGAATAGCATGTCCAGCTCTGCATAAGAGCGGTCCTTGGGCTCTGGGAGTCGGAAATAAGCCCAAACAAAACACAAAGCGCAGTTACCGGCCCAGAAGAATGCCGATTTAGCTCCCCAGTTCCATGCCGTTGGGTTCAGCGAATATAAGCCGATGATATTAGTGTATGCAACCCCAACGATGTTGTAGGCATTTCGCGCTAACACAATCGTTCTTTGGCGAAGTCTCGACGACGGCAGCTCAGCGACGAGGGAGTAACAGACGGGGCCGACTGTGATGTCATAGGTGAAAGTGTAAACAAGAAGCAGTGATCCGATTCCCCAGGAGCGACTAGCTGCCTTTGGAGGAATGCCTAGGCATCCGGTGACGAAGAGGATCACAGTAAGGAGGAAGAGGCCCCATACGTAGATCTTGCGGCGACCTACCCGGGCCATCAACGGCCAGGACAGCACCGTACCAATAAAACCCAGGGCGAATTGGGCGATCGTCAGGTCGAAAGCGGAAGAATCTGCAAGACCAGCCTGCTCGTAGAAATATGTCGAATTGCCCATGAAGGAGGAACCACAGATGGTCTGGCAGATCCAGGTCAGGCATGCAATCTCAGTCCTACGGAGATTAACTCGTCCCCGGAAGCAGTGCAGGTACCCAGTGCCCTCGCTGATCTTCCTCTCAACCTGGTCAGTGTGGATCATCATGGCCACGGTCTCGTCAGCGTTGACGGTTGTACCTTTCGATTGCAGACGCTCCACCGACCGTTTAGCTTCCTCTACTCGGAGGCGTGTCATTGCCTGTAGGATGTCTCGCCGGACATTTTTGTATGTGATTTGTCATCTTGTACGCTCTAGCCACAAGCTTGTCGCTGCGAAGGAGTCATCGCCGAGCTGCGAGCTTGATCTCTTTGCTGTGCTTTGTCTTCGCATGGGCTAGTAAGACCTTTTCGCTGATAGAGCGAAGACCACAATGTTTAGAGGCTGAACCCTTGTATACCGTAAGGTTTGGGTGTGGCGGCGAGCCGTTTGGTCGCAGTGGAAGTGTCTCTGGGTTTGGAAGATTGAGAGAATAGATTAGAGGCTTCAAACCACGGCGGGCAGACTTAGGTATATGATGCTTGTCGCCTGGGTGACGCGGCGCGCGCGTAGGGTTAATGGCGAAGCTGCATTCGATGCAAATTATTGCTGGCTCTGGCGAATTGTAGTACAAGCCGAGACTCTCGAGCTTTTGGAGCTGACTCGGCCACAATGTGACAATAGCATCCGTATACGTCGCGAGGCCTGTTATATTAATAAAGTTGCGAAGGCACCAAGAGGATCGGATACCCTCTATGAAGTCACATTTAGCCAAGAACAAAGAGAGTGCACGAGTGAAGGCAACCACGGCGCCCTTGCTCGTCGCATAGTCGAGTCGGCTGGGGACGCCGATATAGGAGTCCACAGACGCACTATTGATGATCACGCCGCCCTTAGACAAATGTGGCAACACGTACTTGGTAAGATGGAAGTACGAGTCCAAATTGACGCGGAAAGTGGACGCCCACAGCTCCCTGTTGTCACAACGTTTGTTATGAATATGCCCCTCTGAATGACTGGTTGATGGATACTCACTCGGAAATGTCACAAATATCTCCTTGCTCCTGCCTAGTGGCAGCGTTGTTAACAAAGATATCGATCCCGCCGAGCGCTTCTACAGCCCGCTTTGCGACATCCTTGCAGTTAATCGACAAGGACAGATCGCTGGGGATGAGGATGACCTGCCCGCCGTTCTTCTCTACCTGGGTCTTGGTGTGCTGTGCGTCCTCTTCCTCGGGCGGGAGATAGACAATGGCCACGGTAGCGCCCTCCATAGCGAACAGGATGGCTACCGCACGGCCGATGCCGGAGACTCCTCCGGTGATAAAAGCCTTCTTCCCCGCGAGCTTACCCGATGGCGTGTACACAATGTCTTCGCCTTCGGATGGTAGGTGAACCTTTTGCGGCTTGGGCTCCAGGTCTCGCTCGAGGCCGGTGCTGGCCGGCTGTTGAGTGTTCTTGCTTGGGTCCATACTAGGATGGATGACCTTGTGGAAGGTCTCTTTGGCAGTCTCTTTGGCAGAGTCCATGGTTGCGTTTGCGGTGTTATTTCTCTGTGTTTGTCCTCCCAAATATGTTCTGGCTGGAAGATGGCCCGGCGCTTGAGTTGCCTTCTATTCCACGAAATATGGCATCTTATAAGTCTTGGGAAAACTTGCCTGTCCTTCATGCAGGAGCTTGATGGTCGTTTTCCCCGCATCAAAAAGGTAGTCATTCATGCGTCATAAGCATGTGTCAGTCAGATGAAATGGGTACGTTTTCGCAAGTGTGAAAAATCAAACACAGAGTGTCCCTTGTCTCGGGCCAAGTAAAGTCCCTGGACCCCAGGTTTTCTGCTTACCTGATCAGCACCCACCGTTGGTGGAGGGCTGGTCACGCTCGGCATTATGCGGTCATCATTGGCCAATCTGCCGATGGTTTCAGAGTCCGGCAGTTAGTTATCACCCCGTATCTCCGAGTCTCGAGGTTCTTATACACCAATGAGGCTGCGAAGGTGGGGAATTGATGGGCGGTTTATGATCTGCGCAGGCATGTGATTGTGCTTGGACGATTTAGGACACACCGAATGGGTTTTGCAACGAGACACTGCAGAGAGGATTTCCAGACCCATCGCCACTCCGGAAGATGCCGAATGGGGGCACAGACGAGTGTCCAGACCAGAAGCACCTTCTCCGTAGGCCTCATCTCCCACGTACCATTATGAACGCATAATCGTAGGAGCGAATGAAAAACGCTTCTTCACCTATCTCAAAATGTGGATCTGCATGGCCTCACTCCAAAATGCAGGGAAATTGGAGGGCACCCCCAACTCAACGGCTATTATTAGTTTCAAGCTATTTGCTATTATTCTCCAAAGCGTCCACTCTGGATGGCACCGTGATGTGTTCACTCGATCTTATGACATTATATAAACTCTGTCTTGGAGCCATGGCGGGCGTCGAACGTCTGTTTGTGCGTTTCTTGCTGTCATCTGTTTTAATTAATGACCATCGCAAGTTCCAGGGTCGTGCCACCGACATTAGCAGTCCCGTCTTCTACATGCTGAAGCCCGACGCGGACAAACCGTTGCTTCAAGAGTCTGAAATGGCCTAAAGATGTCGTAAATGCGTTCCCGGGAAAACGGTCGGCGGTGTGTAATGAACCAGAAACATCTCAATGAAGATGCGTGAAAAGATACCATAGATCAACCATTAAGCATAACTAATACGAGATGCTGAAAATTAATGCTATCGGTCACGAAGTCGTGCATATATAACCCCACGCACACGACGTCAGCCTGAAAGATCCTGAGCGGCTTCCTGTCGTTCTTTCGTGTCTGCGAGTATCTATTTCTGGTCCTGAGGGCGGGTGATAAGAACTATGTGACGTTTTCTGAATGAACCTGGTCTAGGATGTTCGGGTTCCTCCTCCGCTTTGTCGCCCACGAGGGGGGTTGTGGCCACCATTATGCACGACGGTGCTCCTGATGCAGCTAGGCTGGGAGTATGATGCACTCGGCTGCTCATATAGTGCAGTATTATCCTTTGCAGCTCAGCTGCGTCTTGTTGGGTTCCATTTGCGGTTCCGGGTTGGCGTTGTCGGTACGTCTCCGCGCCGACCGCCCGGACATGTTCTCGTTGCGCTTTAGTGAGTCGGCTGAAGACCCCGTGCACCTTCCTCAGCCGAGCTGGACACTTACGAAAGCCGGCCGCGTGAGGGCCTAAGCAGTTGATACATTGTTCTGGTGCAGTACAGTCGTCCATGGTATAGCCCGTCTTACCACAGCGTTGACAGACTGGCTGTCTATGGCAGTGGCGAACGGAGTGGTAGTCCCAGCATGTTTCACACTGTCTGAGGCGGTCAGTCTTATCGATCGGCCTGGCCGCGCGGCTGCCAAAGGGAGATCAGTATCTCTTGGTCGGCTTCAGAAAAGACACAACCAGGGTCTTAGTCAAGGGGTTGTCTAAGACTTGTCGCGATGGACGTATGTCAACAGGCTTGAGCCCTGTCTGTATCTCTATCCCATCGCTGATAATGCTGTCACTATCGACCTCATTGCCATAGAAGTCGGCCAGTCTTCGAGGAAAGTCCGAGATCACATAGGTGAACCATCCTTTGTTAGTTTCTACTGTCGTAGCCCGTAGTTCAGCTGCTCACTCGGCTTGCTTTTCTACCAGATAGTCGCGTGTTTCAGGGTCAGCGGTCTGGACGGCCCATCCAGACCTTACTTGGAAAACCTGCCGAATATTGTTTGAGATGTTGCCGAGTTTTTCACGGATAAGGGTTCGGATGGCGTAGTTACTCTGAGCTCTGGCCGGAGCGCCGGCTTCTAGACGGATGAAGACACAGAGGTATTCTCCCGGTAGGGCGATGGTCGTTGGTTGCCCCTGGCAATAAGGTGGATCTGTTTGTCGGCGACGTTGTTGTTAATGGATTAGATGACCACAGGCTGTAGGGGGCGAGGCAGTGGCAACGCTGCTGTAGGTGGACTTGGAAGCAGGCCCGGTACTAGAGAGCTCTCGACTCCAGGAGTCAAGGAAGCTATCGGCAAACTGTTAAGCGAAACGTCGTTGCAGTCCGGTAGTGAATTGTTAAGCAGCTTCTTCAAGCTTGGCGCAGAAGGCCTGGAAGACCGCCAACTTGGTATTGTACTCCTCTACGCGTTCGCGCGCGAGATCATTGGCTGATTCGATGATACAGTATCGGTAGGTGGGTGTTACCTGTGGGTGGGTACTGCATGGTAAGTGTTGCACTTACTAGTGGAGTACGTTGTGGGAAGTCTAAATCGACTTTGCTAAGTCACAGTCTCGATTTAGAAGACTTTCGTGTATCCATCTCTTGCTGTCTGAACCCCGGTATCACAAATCCTTGCTGCTTTTCTTCTGCTTGTACGCGGCACCCAAACCTCACCCGCATTTATCTTCTCCTAACGAGCTTCTGCCGGTCCTGGATCGCATCCTCTGGTTGGAATGAGTATTGCCTTGCATAATGGGCAGTTGACATGGTGTTTTTGGAACCAAAGGTCGATGCATCTTATATGGAACAGATGCTTGCATTTCAATTGCCGGATGTTGTCTTCATCCACTAGGACTTCGAGGCAGATTGCATTGCAAAGACGTCAGTATCGTGAGGAAAGTTGCATCTTTTGCAAACGCACCAAACCTCAGCTAAGCTGGTCTGGGTTGAATTCCATGTTCCCTGTCTCTTAACCTCCTCGACGCGCTTGTACTTCTGTGAAGGGTTGGCGTCATTAAGCGATCGTAGATCCACCGTCTCCCTCGGTATCGTGTTTGTACTCTCGACGTCTCTCTGGGGATGGCGATTTCTTCGTAGTAATCTCACTAAATGACTTTTGTTTATCAACATTAACATGGAACGCATGAATTTGGAAGGAGCAACGTGCACAATGATGAATAGGAATGGGACACCTAGGATGAAGCTGAATACCACTAGGAACGGTATCAAAACCCCTGACGTTGAAGCACCGTTGTCGCTCGGCTGGGCCGGGTTGCCTGCGATGAACCCCATGAGCTGTTGTTGTTCGCTTATATCCTCGTGGTTAAATTCTGGCCGCGTTCAATGGATATGTTGAGACATGATTGATCTTATTGAGACTGTATGACTACAATGGTCTGATCTGCTGGGTGGCTGGGCTGTGGATATTATGTAGTGAGCCGTGCTCCTCAGACACATGTAACTTAGACCTTTCAACAACAACACCGATTATTTCCGCAGTATTGTTTCATCAGATCTAGTCTCACTGATATATCAGGTGGTTGCAACAGTGGTCCCCGATGACATGTCGTGCTGAGGCATATTGAGGTCAGATCAAATATCACGACGGAATCATGGCTTCATGCCAAGAATATGCCAAGTTCTTGAAGGGTTGATGGTTGCCACCCAGCGTCTGAGCGTATCGTCAAAACAGTCGCCACAGCCTTGGAAGCTGCCACCCTTTCAGCCAGCATGATGAGCGATTGGTATGTTGCCTAGAAAAACCAGTCACATGCAGTCAACCTAGACTGATGGTCAAAGTAGTCTGACCATTCACAACACAGAGGTCGCCGTACGAAACCAGGCGGACGGCTTTAGTATCAGTTGGCTTGATCAGGCTGTTAGCAAAGGAGTTCGCCACGACGTAAATGGTGCGGAGACGCTGCTAATGTCGCAAAATAATAGCACCTGGGCAGAAGTGGCAACTTACTCTGGATAACTTGTGGACCCGGGGTGGCATTTGTGGGGCAACTCTCCCCTGTAAAAATTCTTTCTTGGCAAGCACTGTTAGTGCTGCGCTAGCAGCGGGAATTGTTAGACATTACGTGTATTCGGTTCATTGATGTGAATTGGTGTATTCATGTTGTGTTCTGTTAAACTCTGCCCCTTTAGGGCGTCGCCATTTTGGCGCGTAACCTGAAGCATCCCTGCTTGCACGTGATACCCTAGCACTTATTCAACAGGAATTTTCACAGGCCACACGACCACACAAAGCTGCGGGGATGCCATCGGCTCCCTAACAGCAGCTCTCAGAGAAGGAATTTTGGAGAGTTCGCCTTCTCTGCAAGCCTTTTGTCGGATCTAATGGCGGCACCTCAGAACCAGAACGCCTTAGATATCGGAAGACGATGCTCGCAGCATCGGTAATGACATCCTTCCGATCAACGATGGCGATTGCGATGGGTTTTTCCCCTTTGAAGGCAAGTGCACCGTCGGCCTCTGATCCCTTTCCCAAGGTTTTTCCCTGCCGCCACGACACTCGACTACGGGCTACAGCTTGGTTACTTACCGCGCCAGCAGATGTAGCGATGCGCGAGAGAATTCTGATTAATGGAAAAAGTCGACAGATTGTCCCTGAACCCGCCGACGGGTGACGGGCTTGATAACCCCAGCGCCTTTTGTGCCTTTGATATGCTCGATAGTGTTGTCTTTTGTCCCTTTTTGCAGAAAATGCCTTTTAGAGGGGAGGTTCTAATTTCGCTTCACGAATAACTAAGCCTCCCCAACCCAATAGCATTTTGTAATTAGATCATAGAGAGATGCCCTTAGCTTAGCACGTCCTGTGCCCCAGGAGGGGACTTTTCGGGGCCGTTGGCCCCTCGGACGAAAAATATACATACATACATTGCCCCTCTAAGCGGATTGCCTGGCGTATGGCCTCAGGACGAAAACTAATCAAATCAAATCAAATCAAATCAAATACCATAAAACCCCAGGACGCCGAATGATGAAGTGGGTAAAGTGGGTACTCGGCCCCGGGTGCCCATGTACCAGTCGCCCTTCCTTGCGAAGTGGAATCTGCATTAAACTTCAACCCACGAACTCAGAACAACGCAAAGCCGCAAGAGACGTGATGATTACTTTTCGATTGTACCATTTTGAGGATTTCTGAATAGACATACTATGAGCCATTTGAAGATGTTAACCCGCTGTCGTCAAGATGTATGAAGCAATCGCACCCATCCGCTCACTTGTAATCTTCAACGATATCCTGAGCAGCTCTTTCCCCACTTCCGGCTCTTCTTTTTGAATCTTTGTCCACTGGTCTTGATCCATCCGCCAGACCACACAATCTCTTTCCACAACAGCCGTCGCTGCCAGTTCTGTCTCCGAAAAGAAAGGCAGCTCGCCACATGTCGTTCCTGCCAAGATGCTCTCGCACAACCTGCCTTGTGGCAGGTGGTATTCCGCGCGGATGATGCCTCGCTCGACGAGATAGAATCCGTTGGCTTGTTCTCCACATCGGAAGATATTGGTGCCGGCGGGGTACTCTCGACGTGTAAAGTATAAAGTTGCTGGGAACCAGAAAACCTCGTTCTGGTCGCTTAAGCCCTGGAAGATCTGGAGCATGAGGCGGAGAGGCTCCTTGAAACTCTGCCACTCGGATGGACGCTGAACCTCAACACTGGTCAAAGCATCGTGGGCGGCCTCGGCGAGATGGTTGCGGCGAGGTGAGTTGAATGGGGAATCAAAGGAGGATAGACTGGAAGTCTTAGCTGGAGGCACATCCAAGTGTTGAGGGGACATGCGCTTCAGAGATTTCAGCTCTTCCTGTCTAGCATAGAGAGTCTTAAGGAGCTCGTTTTCGCAGCTTTCCAACGCGGAGTTCAGGCTAGGCAGCATCATGACTCCGATGCCATCGCTTCCCAATCCGGCCGCCCTCAAATTCTGTCCAAGCTGGTTCTCAGCATCCAAGCCACTCAAGACAAGAATCACGCCTTTATTATCGAGCAGCCGACTAATGGTGTTGAAAGCCTCTCCCGCAGAGAAATCGTGCCCGGTAACATGCCACATGTCCAAAATCAAGAACTTGATGGGATGCTTGGCGAAGGTGCTATCATCCAGAAGACCCCGAACCTTTTCTTCTACACTGACAATAGTGCCAAAGAAGAGATAGCCCGTAAGCTTGACGATATAGATTTGCTGTCCCGCATCATGTAGATAATGATGCTGTGATGGGTTGCGTCTCACGGTAGATGTGACAATATCGCCCGAGTAGTTTCCGCGGATAGCAGACACTCGTGATGTCTGCAGAACGAGCGACACAAAGGCCAACAGGATGCCGACGCCAATTCCTACCACGAAGTCGTGAACACTCATGACGAGTACAATCACGACTACGGTAAGGTACTCGGACAGTTTGAGCCTCTTACGGGGGAGCCAAAGAGCTTCAACCAGAAGCTCAAAGCCGAGGTCATAGACCAAAGTGCCCACCATCATAACAGGGATGAAAGCAATGAGAGATGGGCCGACTACCATAACTCCGAAGGTTGCTGCTGCCAGCATGTAGCCAGCAAGGCGAACGTTCCCGCCCGACCGCATGAAAAAGACGGTGTTCGCATAGACCAAGTAATTCTGAATGCTGCCAAAGCAACCGGAGAGGAAGTTGGAGTAGCCATGAAGCCTTAGCTCCTTGTTCAGATCAAGATGATCCTCGCCACGGTTGAGAGCCAAGGCAGGGACGTTGATCGGAACGTGCAGAAAGCCGAAGAAGGTCAAGGCGAGCATGGCGGGAATGGTTTCTGCAACAGCGTCCCAGCGGACAAGCTTGAACTCTGGGCAAAAGTCAGCAACTCCAGTAGTTGTAGAGGATACAGACGATTCAAGCTCACTATAAAGTGTATAGAAATACCACCATGGCTCATCAGAAGGAGGGCCTCGGAAGATCCAGCCATGGTCGCGTAGAACATCCACGTCCAAGGCATCGAGTGCAAACACAAAGAAATAGAAGATTAGGGGAATCGCTAGAATAAACATGGACAGGAAAAACTTGGACCTGATTTTGGACTGGCCATAAAACAGAACAATGGCAAACACAAGGGGTGTTACCCAGAGGGGCACAGCTGCAGGGTTTATTAGTTGCTTCAACGTGTCGAGGTCGTACTGAAGTCTGCCATTGAGTCGAGCTGAGACCTCGAATCCGGGTTGCGACAAAGGAACCACCCAACGCCGCCAATGCAGCCAAGTAAGATATGTCTGGGGATAAATCCCACCACATAGCCAACCTTAAACCGTCCCATGAGATAAAACACCAGGCCGGTCATCATGGCGCTGAGAGAAAATGACACAATAGTGGTGGCTATCACGGCATCCGGGTTGCCCTCCCCAACAACTTCAGTGATCTTCGCGGCCATGTTGTGGAAGAAGGGAACCACCTCGATCTGGGTGATGTTGGTCAACTGCGAGAAACGAGCAGAGGAGGCAAGTGACTGACCAGCTCAGAACCAACTGAACCTTTGAATATGCTTCCGGATGAGAATGTGATTTGCGATACAATAGTACTGACGTAGAAAACAGAGATTCCAGCGGACCCCAAATGAGAGAAAATCGGCCTTCCCAAAGGGAAGAGAACCATGCCTGTTTGCAATTAGCAAGAGATTCCAGTCTTCCAAGGTCAAGGAGACATACCGTATGATAGAGCATCCAAGATATTAAGCAGAAGACCGACTGCGACGACCGGCAAGCACGAGACTGGTGTAAGCACACAGTTATGCCAAAGTGCTTTTCGATCCCATCGGCTTGGGTTGACAGCAACTGCAACACCATAGCTCATCCGTTCTTCCATCTTATGCCCAACCTCCACCAAATCACTGATCCATGGGCGTCTCGCTTGGGGTTTTTGTCCCTCGAGATCCGACATGTAAGATCTCCTACCGCCCGAAGTAACCCGTGAAAGTAGAGGATTGTGCTCTGACATATCGTGTGTAGAATGGTTGGCCCGACGTTGCCCGGTCCGAGTTTGATTATCATCGCCATTGTCATCGTAGTCGGAGGCATGTGGTTGGTCTTGTGCAATCGACCGGGCAGGTGACGTCTTGAGCAGGTTTGACAGCACCGACGGCAAGGCGGGCGCTTCGGCCTCACCATCTCGGCCCTCTGGCGACGGTGGCTCGGAAACTCCGGCGATGGTTTGAGAAGAGTGCGCATGCTCGACCGTGGATACATCGTCACTGGCTTCGGGTTCCACAGATTCTTGGAAAGAAATCCTGGCTCGTTGGAGGAACGCCGGGCCCTGTTGGGTCTGTCCGTCTGACAGCAGATACGTCGCAAGCTCCATGGTGTCTTCACGGACAGTTCGAGCATTATGAACGCTGTCGACGGGTACTTTGTTAAAGATTGGGGATTAGCAGAGCTCGGACAACGTGAGAGCTTGTGCGCGCCCACCTAAGCTGTCTCGCACGAATCCGTGGGTGAAGGATCGGATCGGCTCTCTATGACCTCGGGCAGAGGCAATGTACAACGGTCTTGAGGTCGCAATAGGGAGAGGAGAGCCGTGGATCTGGTCCTGTGAAGGGCTCGAGGCACCCCCCCGGTGCAATTGCGGTTGATCGCGCTGTGAGAGCGAGCTCAAAGTTCTCCTCCGCCATGGAGTGAAGGCCAGAGGCGACGACATGGCTTGCACTTGGGTAGCCCGCGAGGCTCCTCCAGGTGGGATGGAGTAAGCTAGCTGCTATTTAGTATAACATCAGCGCGGAGCAAAGGGAGGAAATTCCGGTCTAAGGAGAGTAAAGGGTTGCTCAAGAGATTCAAGAAATGGGCAGGGAATGAAAAAATTAGAATAGATTTTCCAAGGTCCCCGTCTGGGCTGGGCTCACAATAAACTGGCGCTGGATGGTAAGTGTTCGTGGGGAATGGGAGTGACGAAACTCAAATGGCCGTCGCTTGCCCATGCTTAAATAGGTCGTGCCATGGAACAAAGCTTTAAACGAAGTCAAATTCAGTGCAAGTCCAGCGGCATGGGCCCCGCAAGAGAGCTCCCAATGCTCCCTATGGTGGAATCGCCTCCCTCGTACCATTCTACTAACAGGTCTACTCCTCCATAACTACATTGCTAGTGTATTAAATGCAGGTTGGTTACTGCCTGGAGTAGTTTTCGATAGAGCCTTGAGGGGCCTAGCCATGCGCCATGCAAGCCATCTTTTGCCATGCTTCGGTTAGTGCGAAACCACTAAACAACCGCCATGACCATTTGAACCCAAAAGTGCAACCCATCCAACCCCATTCTCAACGTCCCTCGAGTTCGCCGGGCGGGCCGAGCCTGAAGTGAAGTAATAATGATTGCTAGGTAAGCAAGGTAAATGGCTTCAGCGAAAAGTTAAAAAGGGTTTTTGCACCTTGTTAACCTAGCTTATGCAGATATGCCTGTGCGTTGAGCCGCTTGACGTCTCCATGACGTAAATAGAATTGGCAGTTCTCCGTTAAAGTTATGGTCCTTTGAGGAGTTCAGTGAGTTGTGATTGTCGTAAGATCTGCAAATCACGCCGCACGTATACGTACTCTGTCTGAATTTCGCCAGCGTCTTTGAGCGCTGTTACATCAATGAACAGATCTCAGAGCGACTCCATGCTCCCTGTCAAATCAAAGTACGTATACGCCGCCAATAGAACGCCATACCACTCTCGTCTTGTGGACTCAGACTGCTCGTCGCCGTATCGCCGGGCCCAGATGCTACTCCCGTGCTGGAAGAACCTGCGGCGTCTCACACCTGCTGGCCGCAGATATCAACCACACCCGCCCCGTTCCACACGAACTCCTCCAGCTTGTCTGTTCGTGTCCGGTGATATGCTAGCAAGCACCGCTTGTTCCGTCGCATCGTTAGGGGATTCGCCGGGAGTGTGCAGGTGACGGCTTGGTCCTCGTCAGGGTGGTCATCAATTCAATTCCATCAGTCCGGTGTCAACATTGAGTTGCGCTGAGAGCTTACTCATCATCTGGCCCGTGGAGTTGAACTACCGCATCTCCATGTTGGGTTGATGGCGTTGAATGGAAAAGGTTGAAGCAAAATACATGCGTCAACCCCCTCGCTCCCCACAACACCCATCTTGCTCCCGAAATCTCAGCCATTCTCCTCTGCTTGCCATACGATGCTACTTCCAGCCTCTCCTGACACATCTATCAACGCGTCCGCGGCCTCAATTAGCCCACTTCGCACCCACGACCTCAATGTTTGCGTAATCCCTACCATACTGGCTTCCAGTCGAGTTCGAAGTGATGAGACCATTTGCCCAGCAATACTAGACAGTCGCTCGCACTCTGCGGACATGGGTGGGATCGAGAGTACATCGAGAGCCATTCGTGACTAGCCGTGGATAGTCATTCCGTCTCTCCCACCAATATCGTAGCGGATCGGCCACTAATGGATCGTGCTTCGCGTCAGGATTGTTGTTTATATTGCGCAGGGGTGCTGAGTAAAAATATTTATTGAACTTGATTGTTAATTATTGAGATGAGAGTTCTTCTCAGGTGTATATCTCTAAATGATTTCATCTAGGACTTTGAACTCTAATCTAGGACTTTCAGACTGTTGGTCTGAATCCTGAAGGGAAGGAGGATCCCCGGATTTTCCAACATAATCAGAACCTGTTGCGGTTTTTGCCTTTTTCGTTTCCTCTAGAGACTTGTCTTCTATGATGTCTAAGCCCACTGAGCTCAAACCTCAAGGCCAGGTCGCCTCCCCGACCGAGGACATGATTGAAGAAGGCGATTCCCGGCTTTATAGCCATCCAGATGAGCCGCGTCGTGAGGAATGGCGTACAAGTATCATAGGTTTGTTCTCGCTCCTTGGTGTTATCAACAATTGATTAAGTATCTGGTAGTGGTTCTCTGTTCTCCCTTCGTTGTCATGACTACCTGGGGCTTTACAAACTCCTTTGGGTCGTTCCAAACCTATGTCACTGACACATTGAATCGTTCGCTGTCGACGATTGCATGGATTGGCTCCACGCAAATATTTCTACTTTTCTTCCTAGGCACAATCACGGGGCGTCTCACAGATACCGGGCACTTCAGAAAAGTGTTCTTCGCAGGATTACTTGCGACTGTTGTCGGCATTTTTGCATCCTCATTCTGTCATCGATTTAAGGAATATTTAGTCACTCTTGGCATTGCCGTGGGTGTGGGTAATGGGTGCCTATTTTGCGCAATGCTCACTGTTATGTCCTCATATTTCGATAAGAAACGTGCGATAGCAATTGGAGTTGCTGCGTGCGGCTCTGTCTCGGGGATGGTTAGTTTATTCGGGGATGGCGCGTCAGCTTGTGCCCATTGCTGCCGTCAGATCAGATTAACAATCAGATATATCAATCAATTCAATCAATTCAGATCAAATACGGTATCCTAACAGATCAATCAATTCAGACACAAGCATCTGTGCATCTGATATATCTGATATCCTTATAAAGGAAGATGACTACCCTAGAACTGTCGGATCATCCATATTTTCCGGTCCTCAGAGTGGGGCACTTCCCTAACAAGCAGTGATGCTACAGGGCGGAGTCAAGCCGATTGGCTGGTTTTGAACCCCAGCCCGCTCAGGGCTCGGTTGGAGAGCAATCTACAGGCAGATTAATTGGTTAAGTTGCCCCTTTTTCCTACCTCTTGCCCCAGTACGACACAGCCCTAGCCAGAGAAGCCGACACATCCTTCAATGTTTGGAAGCATATCTCGGCTGATGGGTTTCAATCTGTTGAAGCCCCTGCTGATTGCAACATACAATGTCGGAGACCGCTATAAAAGGCAGCCTTGCTGGTAGCCCGTCGTCATCGCCGCCACTACCCGCATTTCCTCGTCTCGGATCCCGGTCTAAGGCCATCGCTAAACAGTATGATGCCGCTTTAACTTTGGCCTCGACTGCCGATTCGTCCGTTGATGACCTTTACAAGATCATTTGGGGCCAACGACGTTTTGTTATTGCAAGCCTCTTAGATAAGAGGAAAAGTAGGGGCAGGCGAAGCTGGATCGGAAACCATGGCTGGTTCCTTGCAGAGTTGAGGAAAGACAATACATCCAGTGGAGATATCTGGTGTTGCCGGCTCTGCGATGATAAGGGTGCGCCTCGATTTTTCAATGCCCAGTCGACATCATCGGCATCAGCTCATCTTTTCAAGTTCGTGGTACTTGCCATTTCCAGGTTATCACTAACGGCTTTTAGAGCTCACAGGATCACCGAGACCTTTGAAACGGGTTCATCTGGTGACCCTTCAGTTCTCGACCTCCAGAGAAATGGATCCAAGAAACGGCCGGCTTCTTCTTCCCTCCTTCTTCCTCGAGCGAAGATGGCACGGATTAGAGAGCTCTCTGTTGGTTATATCATTGATTCTAATCTCCCCTTTACTACCTTTGAGAGTACCTATCTGCAAGAGCTGTTCCGTCAGCTGGACTCTGATCTTTATGCTCAGGTGCCCTGGGGTCGAACTGCAACCAAGAAAGATCTAGAAGACATACTCGTTTCAAAGACAGCGGCTGTCAAGGAGGAACTCGAAAATGCTGTTACCCAGATACATCTTAGCTTCGACCTCTGGACCTCTCCGAACAGGTTAGCTTTTATTTCCATCTTTGGTCACTTTATCGATCGGAGACACTCATATCAAAGCCGGCTGCTGGCTTTCAAGAGGCAGATCGGATCTCATGCCGGTGAGAACATCGCTTACACCATAAGAAACGTCGTCCGTGATTGGGGTATCGATTGTAAGCTAGGGGTTTCGATCTGCGATAATGCGGCCAGTAATGATGTTTGCTTGCGAAACCTCTACACAACTCTCGATGCCTCGATAACTCAAGCGGACACGGAGGCGCGAAGGATGCGATGTTTCGGTCATATTCTAAACCTCGTTGCCCAAGCCTTCCTCTACGGCGATGATGCAGCTTCTTTCGAACTTCAGTCTGAGGCCTATGACATGTTAGAGCGGGTTGAAGAAGATCTCGAACACTGGCGAGCCAAGGGTCCAGTTGGGAAGCTTCACAATATCATCAAGTTCATCCGAGCCTCTCCGCAACGCACCGAAGCTTTCAAAGCACATGCAAGGGAGCAGGAGGAGGTAGACACATATAAGCTTGCAGAAGAATTAACTGCCGAGCTTGAAGTCATACAGAACAACGCTACGAGATGGAACTCGACTTATATGATGATTGAGCGTGCCTTAGTCAAGCAGTCTGAGCTCAACAGCTTCATTCAGGAGTTAGGGCTAGAAGCAGACGCCTCAAAAAGGGTTCCTACAGCTGACATTCTGACATCTGAAGACTGGAAGGTTCTCTACGAGGATGAAACTGCTGATCCGGCTGCGGAAGAATGGTATACAACCCAGGGGGAGGAAGCTGGACCGGCCATGGGTGTGACATCAACACTTTCGCGGCCACCGACAGTCGGACAAATCCGGGAGCGACCCTCACGGCAGTCACGGTTACCATCACGACTTCAAGGATACGAAATTACACCATTGCGCCGCCGTCGCGAAACGACTCTTCCAGCTCGCCCACCCGCCAGCTCACAGTTTAATGAAGATGCGCTTCCTGTACATTCCCGAGAAGACTACCTGCAAGATGATGCTCGTTCGGTGAGCAATATTGCCAGTATGGAGGGTCAGGAGCGCGCTAGCATTAAGGCAAGTATAAACAATGCTTGGATTAAGTTAAACGAGTACTATACTCTCCTCGGACGGTCGCCTCTGTTTGCAGCCTCTGTTGTTCTGAATCCGGACCTTGGACTCCGGTGGCTGGAGACCAATTGGACTTCCCCAGAACAGTTACAATGGCTTCGAGATGCAAAGGACGGCATCAAAGTCTATTTTGAGCGTTGGTACTCGAAGAATGACGATAATGCCTCTGAGAGTGTCTTTATCACGCCTTCGTTGACGCCCCGACCTGAACAAAGTAGGTTTGAGCAGTGGATAAAAAGCCGGCAACCTAAGCTCTCGGCAAGAGGCAGTGAACTCGAACGGTATTACAGGCTCGAACCAGAACAGGTAGATGACCCCATTCGTTGGTGGATCGACCATAGCAATGCTTTCCCACGTTTGAATAGGTTTGCACTGGATATTCTTGCTATTCCGGCCATGTCAACCGACTGCGAGAGGGCATTCAGTCTTGCGAAGCTTACAGTCAGCTCACAGCGACATTCTCTACTTGGATCGAGTATTGAATCGATCCAGCTACTGAAGAACTGGGTCAGGGGAGGATGTATTACTCTCAGAGGCCTATGCTCGAGTAACAAGGCCGATTAGAATCCGACGGTGGGGTCGTGAGGCCGAGGGAAGGTTCACGTGAGCTACGACATATCAGATATCAATCAATCAATCAAATCAGATCAGATTCGAATGGTGATTTATCAGTTCAGATCAGATTTGGGTCCTAATCTGATTTGATTGATCTGACGGCAGCCCTGCTTGTGCCATCCATCGGATATCCGTGGACGATGCCTGCGATCGCCCTGATCCAACTCGCTCTGCACGCTGTAGCCAACGTTTATCTACGTCCGGGGATGCCCAAAAAAAACCACTTCCAAATTGATCGACTGGTCGGCTTTTCGAAACACAAGCTACAACCATTACGCCGCTGCTTCCTTCTTTGTAAGTGAGCTACTAGCCCACCCACCTTTCTTTTTTTTTTTTTGTATGGGCTTTTAGCGCGGCGCTATCAAGGTCATGGATCAACCCACGTTTTCTAGAAACAGCCTTCTCAGGGTCAGATACCCTTGAAATATGGACATAAGTTAGTAATAGGTGAATTTACTTTAAAATTATAGTTAGTTCTCGAGATATTTCCCTAACCCTGAGATTGACCTAGTTTTTGTTGTGGTTTACCCCAGTTAGAGTCTTACCGAATTTTCTCTAGTTTTTCTCTCAAATTAGCCAATCAATAAAGATTGCCGCACCCGGGTGCGGCGGTTATGTAAGCGTTCATCGCCCACGAAACAACTGCGCGCAACGTTCAAATCTCAAGATCCAGAACGGCCATGAATTCCTAATTATCTATCTGAGTATAAATTCTGTGGCTCTTTACCGTCCTTCTCGACCGCCTCCCAGACCCCGCGCATGCCTCTTCTACTAGAAAAAAGATTGCTTTCCATCTCTACGGTTACCTGGGCCTCAACCCAGTCATCTTCTGCCTTGCTCCAATCTAGGTAGGTCATCATCTCCTCTTTAGTCCAGTCTCTGGATCCGGTTGGCATCGTACATCACTTTCCCATCTGCTTCCAGTCAAGGCACCATTGGTAGCTCGCCTTATCGTATCGTAGAGGCAGATCCAACGCCTTCCGATATGCCTGGTTAGTTTTAATACTTCCACGAGGCTGGGCCTGGTACCAAGCATCTCGAGCAGCAACATATCTCTGATAGATAGCCTGTGGATCATCATATCTTACTGTCGGCGCCGCCCCTGCCTGTGTCGATGATGCTGCCGGCTCTATGTTGGCTGTGCCGCCGACATTAACGACGATGCAGCTAGTACTATCCCTATCTGACCCGGCCTGCCCTGACGGTCCCGACGACGGTGCCAACGGCGTTAGCATTACCTGCCCCGATAATCCCGACCATAATGACGCTAACGATTATAAGATCTCCTCGTACCGCAGAGGGCATACTTTCGAGGTCATCTTATGACCTAGTGTGTGGCATCTGCTGCATTTAGGCTATGCTCTCGGTTATGCTACTGCCTCAACTGCCTCAAATGCGCTAGGCTCTCGCCTTGTGCTCGTTATCGGCTGATTACGACTCTCGTTATTGGCTTAGGGCTGTTCTGGTGGGTTCTAGCATAGGCTGTGGCTGAGCTATACATCGCTTCAAGTGCCAGTGGGGATGGAAATGCTCCAGTAAGCCGCGCGACGATCGTGAACGGTGAAATATTCTTGGTGAAGATGAACTGGAAAGAGCCAATGGCTTGGAGACGACCAAGGGAATACGTAACAACTCAAGAGGCTACAGACATACATGGCAGCTGAACATATTAGAGTTTGACTGTCGTACCAAATGCAGGTGCGGACTCGTTTCGCTCTACTTGATGCCTGCAAAATCATGAGGTTCACAAACTGGCTTAAGAACACCGTGTTTGTCCGCGAGCCGGCATCTAACGCCAGCATTATCATTCTTCAAGGCAAAGTTATAGAGAATGCAAATACGAACCGACAATGACGTAATGCTAGTTTAGTGTTTTAGCTTCTATAATTGTCTCGGAGTGATTGGTCGCCAGAAAGGCTCGGGTTCTTGTGAAGATATCATCTTGGAGTATCGATTTAGCAGCATTTCGATAATGGAAACCATCGTATCTAAACAGGCGTTATCCGTAACACATGCTTCCATGTGTCTATTGACTTCTACTGGGATGGCATAAGCCACCGTGATATGGAACGGGCCCCGTTACCGACTAGAATACTAGAGTAGAAGTATATTCAACAAGCGTGTGATAAGGATGAGGACTCAGTGTTGTAGACGAGCCCAATGAAGTTGCATTTCTTCCTATTCAAGTTTCTACCCGTTAAGCCTGGTTCTGATTCTCTTGGAAATTCTTCATGGCGTGCCTCTTGCACCAGGGCCAGTACTTCTTCTCAGACCATATTGCCAATCTTTGCAGAACCTTGATGATCTGACATATTCCCTTCAGTCCGGTCGTTGACTCGAAGGTTACCTTATTCCAAATCAACGTTTCCCTGTCCCCCTTCTGGTTCATTATTTCCTCGTTTGTCGCAGCTAAGAATGTCCAGTCATGACCTGCGTGATGATCGCTGGCAAGAAACAAAGCTCATCACGCGCGGCTTTCGAGTTTTCTATGAGCGAGTCAAGGCGATTCCAGTGAGCTGCGAGCCATACGGTCTGTTGTTCCATGGCTGTTTGCCATTCTTCTCCTGTGAGCTTCGTCTCGATACTCACGCTAATGGGGCAAGGACGCAATGGGGTAAACTCTGTATGATTGATAGACCCAGTCGACGAGGTTTGTGTTAACCCAGAGATGTCGTGTGCGGTTAGAGTTTTCTTAATCGACTTAATTACTAGACAAAAGTCGACTCTTTTCCTATGTTTTATCGCTTGTGAGTTTAAAGCATAAAAAGAAGAGATCTGCGCCGTCATTCTGTAATGTTTTAGTGTCCATTTACCCATGACGCCTCATTATCATTGACTCACGCATTGACATCGTCGATTAAGATCTCCGGATCTGCAGTGTCGTTTGCAGCGTCTTGCTGGCATACATTATTTGCACAAAAATGAAAGTTAATACTAGCGTACTTGAGCGCCTACTCCATCAGAGTATAATGCACTGCGCAGTTCCAGCCGGCTTCAGAGGTTCTCGGTATTCGCGACGATGCTGTCCGCAACCGCGTCCATCGCGCCGTTTCGCGTCGCGTTGCGCCCCACTTGACTTTCCAAACGCTACCTCCACAATGTTAACAAAGATTGTCGGGCTTGCTCGAACCTGGTAGGTCTGCTCAACATTTTAGGCCGTTCGATTTTATTTTTAGGTAATCAATTATCAATAGCACCTCTGCTCGACATTCTCAGCTGATACGAAAGATGGCCACTTGGGTACCCTGCCTCTCGCCAAAACGCCTTCCTATCTGCAACTCACTCGTGTGCGGTTATGCGAAAGCATCGCTCTAGCCCCATATTCATAAATTGGCACGACAGGATATAGACTAACTCTGTATCCACGAGCTCTTCACGGGAGATTTTAGTCCCTTATTTCTGATATTAAAGATAGCGATAACCACTAACATTAAACCTGCCAGTATGAGCCCCAAGCAACCTCATCCGCTTGATGTTCTTGCGGTCCCACGTTGAGATATAGCCCTAGTTCACATTTGGTGAGGGAGAACGTTTGAACTGGTTGAGTAGAGACTATCGAATCAGACGGCATAGTGGCCTTTTGAATTGGTTCTAAACCCATGGCGAATATCTCGTCACTAATCTTCGATACCCCAGGTTCCTGCTGAAAAGAGTTCGTCCAGATAGGCGGGGAGCTGCCCGCCTCCAGACCCCGCATGCTCAACTCTCCGGCGGTGTTGGCATCGCTTGGGCGCCTGTGGTCGGGGCTCCACGAACTGCCGTGGGTATCAAAGGCAGAAGGAGCGAGCATCCCATCCGCGCACTTCTTCGCCTCATTCGCGATGTATTTCTGGATCAGAACGCAATTGCAGTCTGTATGCTGCAGTAATTGGGTCTTTAGGTAGTAGATTTCGACCGTTAAAGAATCGAAACACGTCATGAGATAGCGGTTCCGGTCTTCCATGGCTTCTTCTCGAGAGGCGAGTGCTAAGGCTTTATCACGCTTACGGAGACGACACTTGTTCGCCGCCATGCGATTACGTTCCAGCACTCGGCGCCGGCGGGGATCCTTGGGAAGATCATCATCATCAAGCTCCTCCAGTTGACCCGCTACCTTCTGCTCTTTTGGCTGCTTCTTGGGTTTTCGGCCCCTTTTCCTTGGCTTGGGTGACTCCGCAGCCTGCCCAGAGGCACTGGACTCGAAAAGCGCCTCATTTGCTTGTGATTGTCTTCGGGTATGGGCCCGCCGGTTCAACTTCTTGTCTCCCATAACGGATGGCAGTATATTTTGCAGTATTTCGCTACCTCCGAGTTTCTTGAATTCCGCGGGCTGAGTCGGTAATGCGATGTAGGTGGACCCGACACCCACTTCCATGGGGACCAGGGAGGCATCAATTGCTTCCTTAAAGAATGAGCTGGCGCCTCTTTGGCTTGGCGTCGGCTGATATGTCATATGGTTTCGAGACATTGGGGGAGCGGTACTCCTCCTGCAGGATGACGGGATGATTAGTACGGTGTGGTGGCGATAACTTCTGAGTGAGATTCGAAGGCAAGATCTCTCAGCGGTGAAGGACAGGACTATACGAAGATAATAGAAAATGACCCAGGTCCATGGATTGTAATTGCCAGTCCAGTTAATAAGCTGCGATGAGAGGTCTTCAAAGGCCTAGGATGACACCCTGGATATGGCAGAAGAGGGAATTCAAAGAGAATTGCCCAGGTGGGTGGCTCAAACGACATGAGTAGGGTACAGGAGGATCAAGGAGGATGCGAGGATTAAATATGGCAGTTTTCACAAGCAACTAACAGACCAGACTGCGGTACCGGGCGCAGTGCGCAAAAGCTTATCTGTACCTAGCCAGGAACACAGAATCAGCAGAGGCTAAGCTTAGGACAACCAGGACATGAGCAGAAAACAGACTTTGCTCGTGGGAGGGGATGTTCAAACGCCCATCTTCGAAACCCGATGAGATCAAAAATTCCTTTGTTTGAGGAGGTGAACTATGCGGCCATGATTGGCCAATCTGCCGAGGACTTTGGAGCCCAGTCATTAGTCATCATCCTTGCGTTGAGTCTCGAGGGACAGGCAATTTCACTGGGCCAATAAAACACACAGAATCATGCATGTAGAATTGCTCGACTTGCTTGAAGCTCTTGGAGTTCTGATATGTAGTGGCCTGAACGGGCACCAACGAGGTTGCGAAGGTGGGAAATGGGTGGGCGGTTTACGGTATGCGCAGGCATGTGATTGTGCTTGGACTTTTGGGGACGAGGGTTCTGTATAGAGGATAACCGGACACGCCAGCTCACCGGAAGGCTCCGAGTTGGGGGGCAGATGAGGATACGGCCGGGAGCGTCTTGTCCGTAGTTCTCATCCGACGTGTAATGCGGGGAATTGGAGGGGTACCACGTTCTCTTAATGGGAATTAGCGCCAGCTTCTTACCTCTAAGTTTCAGCCATTAGCGTCATATTTTCACTCGATCTCCTGATACCACATACACTCTGTGTTGGAGCCATGGAGAGCATCGGACGTCTGCTATGTGGTAGTTGATGACCAGTGGGTGCTCTTGCCGGTTGCTCTTGAGGCTCCGCAGACACTGTGGATCGTCAATTTGTCGGCTTCAGTCGGAGGTGACATAGCGCATAAGATCGCGCCGTGGATAACTCAAAGTCTGCGCAAGCTAGTCGTGCGTTCTTAATGACATCTTTTTTACTGGTGGTCACTGCATATGCAACCTGTGCCATCGACATCATAAGTGCGTTTTCCACATGTTGAATCCTGGCGCGGGCGAATCGTCGTATTGCAATTAACAAACAGTGGGAACGAGATTTTTGGAAACAGCAGCCACAAAAGAACTCAATGGGTTTCAACCGTTCGTTGCATCTACACCCGCATTGTTTTGACTCGAGGGAGCAAGTCACGAACACCACGCGTCCACCAACGACAGCGACGATATCTGAGCAGCAGTACAACCCATGGGAGTGCGACGGCGGAGCCCAAATCTTCGAGTGTCGCCAAAATGCTCCACTTTTACTGCGTAGTGAATTCTTTCTGCGTCATCGTCATCTCCGCTCCCGGCCCATATCCAGCGTCTCTGGCCTGCTATACCGAGTACGGCTTATAGGCCATGGCAAGGTGGCTCGAAACTCTCCGACCGGTCTGCAACGGTACCGCAGGATAAGTTTCCCAGCAGTATCCCTGATATCCGGGAGTGGTTAACATGTGAATATGACTGATTGCCAAGATGAAGAGGGGCTTTTCGCTGTAAACTAACACCTTGAAGAGAGTGCCATTCATGATGTCACTCTATCGCTTTCATGGCGTAGCCACTCCTCTCTCCTCTTCAATCTCGATTGCTATGGGCCGTTATTGGCACGGCGCCACGCCCAAGTTGTTAGGATCTCAACCTTCCTTTTCTCGCCAACGGTCGTACACACCGGAGCTGCCCTCGAGATCAGGGGCGAATTCTAACAACCCAAGAAACCGGAGCTTTCATTACACCTCAAAACGAGCAGCCTGGATATACCCCTGTATGACGTGGGGTGTGTAGGAGGCAGATCTATGAACCATCTATCCAGATGGTCGCTCTATCCTCCTCCGAAGGGAGCAGCTACTTTATTTTCTCGGAAATGGAAGAATGCCATTCTCCCTCGCAACTGGCGGGCAGGACAACGACGTCTCAGTCTGGAGCAGACCCAACGAGCGACCCATGCTATCAGTCTCTTGAACATCCAGACACCGCAGCCTCTTCAGCTTCCTCGCCGCCTCGTATGTACGGCGAACCAATGGATATGTCCTGTTCCTTGACACCATTTGGGGTATTTCCACCCCATCCAATTATAATGAAGGAATTCACCAGGTCATCGGCAGAGCACGCTTGGTTACCCCAATTTCAGAAGGACGGTTTCTTTGTAGCACCGGACGATGGCCTGGAACGCCGGCCGGATCTCAAGGCGGGCGACTCGTACTACGCCTCGTCTGTTGAAAATGATAATCCGGCTGGTACGTCAACATAGGGTTCGCCAGAATTAGGAAAGTTCCACGAGCGCGCTGAAGTTAGCACTGCTATTGACGCCCAGCCGTGGAGGAATATCGGCTACCTTTCTCATAGCTGGAAGGAGGAAGAAATCATGTTATCATGGAAATATGTTACCAGCCGCCGAGGAGAGGACCCAAATAGCGCCCGTTTAGAGAATGCATGCTGGAGAACATGGACAAAATACAAAAATAACCTGAAGACTGTGTCTCCTGAAACGCTCAACTGGTAGGGACATGACGGAATTAGGCACGAATATCAAGCTAACTTTGTGCAGGCAGAAAAATAGTGAAGTGAGTTGGCTGTATGGGCCCGTTCAGCAAGGTGCTAGCAAGATCTACTGTACACACACTGGACCTTCCGGTGCCTCATTGCTCCAGCCCAACTCACTAGTCAACACTAACAGGAAGACTATCCTGAAGAAAAGGAGCATATCAGATATCATCCTTACCCCAGCAGGCAACCCCAGTGGCCCAGGTGAGGCAGAAAGACAGCCGGCGATTAAGAGAGCTTTCCTTTGATCGCGCAGTGACGATGGATCACAATATATTCCCCCTCCCTTAGATGCCAATGAGCCATGATACCTCTAGTATGCTGCCATCGTCAGCATACAGTGGGATCTCATCGCCAGGTGTTGAGCGTAAACACATCCACTTCAATTATGAAGTCGAGCAATGTATCGCCGTTGAAGTTAAATACGACGACGACGACGATGACGACGACTGCGATATCAGTACCGATACCAATTCCGAAGACGGAATCATAATGAAGCTGGACAGGTCGCGAAAGCCGGCGAAGGAGGGCAATTCAGTGCTCTTTGATAGAAAGACGATCGCGATGCTTCCATCAACAACATTGAAACATCGAGAACATGTACAAGTCCCAGAAATGGTCATACGCTACACCTCTAGCGCCTTACATAGTCATCGTGTTTCGCCATTCTTACCACAAGAGGCATCTCGTCCACCTAAAGGGCCAGGTAGATTCTCCGAGAATTTAATTGATGCCGATACAAACTCAAGCTGGTACACATCTGGGAGTTTCGAAGAACATGATCCCATCATATTACTTCTACAGACAGCTTGACTGCCGAGCCAGCTGGCATGCGTCGCACACAGTCTGGCATGTTAATACCGTATGGGGAAGCGGTTGTATGTTCAAACAAAGGGATGTTTTGTCGCGTTATTGACACCGTTAAAACAGTCAGGGATATGGCCTACGTTATTTGGAATAGTAGCTGGAGATGAAGCTTGGAACGATGGAGACATTGTTACCTCTTGAAATGACGACTCTCTTTCCTTCCTTGCCAGGCTATCTCTATTGTGAGCGTAGCTGCTGGCGTGCCAGTGCGAAGCCACCAGGGTATCGTAATGTATATTCCTGTGGGAGCACTGAGCTGCCTGCTTAAGTCTAGCCGTCCCTGTTTGGCGCTGTTGCCGGCCGTGTCACCCTTGCTCCGTCCTAGCGTACCGGCAGGTTGAAACGAGTTAACACATGGGCTTAAAGAGCGTTGAAATCAAGGGCAGGGATCGCTTTGTAGAAAACGAACGTGATTATCCATAGACAAAGCATTGTGTCCCCTAGCTGTCAGTTTATACGAGATTACCCTCACAAATGTGACATATCCTAGTTGAATGATAGAGCAAACTACCGCAATCGTATGTTATTCTGAAAGAAGGCCACGGGTCGCATATTCTTCTTACATATAAATCCATATAGTTGAGATCAATACATGCAAGAGAGCCGAAATATATTATAAGAATACTCTTAGCAGTAAAGTAGTTCCTTACTACCTAATATTAAATAGATCTAATATTGGCGGCTCTTGCTAATAGCACTCTCTGCCAAAGTTGCCATGCTTGACAAGACCTTTCTCAGCGCATCCGCCACACGTTCAAACTGTTCGTCTGTCATGGCATAAGGAGGTGTTAGAAGCAGATAATGCTTGTTTGTGCTCACCCATAACACGAGCCCATACTCGAGTAAAACCTTCTGCTCAATATCCGTTGCAATGTCGGAGATCAGATCGATGCCCAACATGACACCAGTTCCGCGCACTTGCTGTTACCACATGTAGTTCCGTCGCACTGATGTCGATTGTTTGTCTGTCAGACTATTTTTGTTCACAAGGACTGCAACAGTTGATGGAAGAATGCACTACCTTTACCTTTCGCTTTCTGCAGTCTGGATATGCATGTTAGCTTCCTCGCCAATGCATCAGGCTTGCATCTGGTAGACGCACTATTACAGGCTATGCCGACTAGCCGACGCTTGCGTGGCAGCTCCAAACTAGTTGAAGTACCTGCTTGGTCGGCGCATCGATCATTCCGTCAGCGTGCAGTTTTAGGTGCGAGCGTGGGCAGGTGTCTCTTAGCAGGTATCATTCTGTTTAATAGCAGAAACCATACTGTAACTCTACCTGGCTCTGTAGGCCTAACTTACTCTGCCGTGCACGTATGATCATAAGGAAAAACGATATACTGAGAGGTATTTGGGCGGAGGTCGGAAACCAAATAGTAGCTCCGTGATTCATTCCTCTGGGGGGGTTGTCCCGGGCTGGCCTAGGCCAATTTGTTGGTCATGGCCTTATGACATGACGTGATAGATTGGGCTTAGATTGGGACCACATGTATGTAAATATTCGAGAACTGAACCAAGTGGATTATATACAGCAACTTTCAGTGGCCTATTACTAACGCAGGACATCGCTCAGGGTAAGACTATTCAAGAGTATATCACTAAAGTCGTTTCTCGGAGACTTCTGTGATTAATTTACAACACACTATACCCAATTAATGCCGGGCTTGTCTCTAGCCATAGCCTCACCACGCTATGATCGGGCGCCAACTGGCACCCAGCCAGGAAGGTCGTGTTAATATCATCACGATGACGTCACAATTCTGCCTAGACTTAGGGTAATTTGCAATGGCGGTGGCCAAGGAGGGTCGGCGACAGGAAAGGGTTAAGCGTTGTGGAACATACGGCAAGACTGGTCATAATAAAAGAACATGCCAAATAGTTATTAACACCTTTAGGCAATAGTACAGCGCTCTATTAAATAATTAAATGTCATGTTGTGATGTTATTCTATATTTTACAGTGAGCATCTTATCCTTTCCGACTCCCTTGTATATCCGACTCGCTTGTCACATACGTTATAGGCTTAAATGGAAAATGGCGAGTGGGCCCATGCCCCACAAGTAATGTGAAGAAAATGACTAATCTCTCCCTGTCACTCATCCAACCAATCAACGCGTTTAATGTTCTCGCCACTCATCTAGGCGTCAACTCACTCTTCACTAGACGTGGAATCACCTCTCTAGCACCTCAGAAAGGCTGGTTGGCCTCTGGCAACGGGTCTTCTCGGGGGACTGTCCTGCGTGTTAGTTACGGCATCAGCCACAAATTCATGTCTCACTGGGAGGATTTTGCAGTGAGCGTTACAAAAGGAGTCCTGCTTTCCCGGCAATCACAATGCCAACCCCGGACTCTCGACACATACTTGAGCGGGCCACCGAGTTGATTGAGGCGTGGTGTATAGACTTCGGAGCAATCAAATCCCCGCATCAGGCGTATCAAGAGCAGGTGGCGGCTGCGGGAGTGAATATCGACGAGGTATTCAACAGTCTGTCCACTTGTACTAAACCTTCCATCCAGTTAGCCCTTCAGAAACAGCTTACCGAATACTATGACCGGCTAAGGGAACTGCAACTGAACCACGATAGGACGATAGGACAGCAACAGGAACGCTATAAGGAAATCCTCGATGCCGCTATGAAGCAGCTCTGTGACAAGCTGAACACGGTAATTGAGCCATGCAAGACATTGAAACCTTTCCCGAAGGTCGCAAATCCACAATCCAACCAAGGCCAGATTATCAGTTCATCGGACAGCCCGGAGAGACGTAACCCAGTGTTCAACGCGGATACGCAAACAGACCTGGAGCAGAGCGTTATCTACGTCTGCGTGGTGAGTATTCTGTGCCCTGTGTTGACCCTAGACTTCTGTTGACATATATAGCATGACGAGGCACAGTGTCTGGATTCCGTCCCTAGTAGACGGAAACGCCGCCATACTAGTGGAGTACAGACCCGTGGAAGGCCGGATAAGATGATGAAAAAACAGACTCTAGAGAATCAAGGTTGGCCTGACAAGGTCAGACCATGCGATAATGGTCGAAAACGACAAAGAAAGTCTGCTGTGGAGGGTGTTAAACCAGTCTGTGGGCAGGTATGCCTCGTATTTCGGAAGAAGCTGAAGCAATGGCTAGCTGCCCTCGTCCTCCCAGACAACTTCAACGAGGCTGGCGTTGCCACCACTATCGCGAGCCTCGACTTGACGAAGGAAGTGGCGGAGTGCTGGGAACACATGCGCGAAACAGATGGAGTTCGTTGGCGGCAAGGCCACAACGAGACTGAGCCTGTAGTAGCTGAGCGGCAAGTTGCAATCGTGTATTTTGAAGGACCGAAGTTTCCAGAAAAATGCAGAACCGATTGGGTGTCCATCGAAGAACTGCATAAATACGACCCTGGACTTCACTCGTCTCTTATCCCTCACTCAAAAACGGTTCATAAATTCTTAACTGGTAAGCTGGGAGCACAATCAGGCACAAAGGCTAAGCGAGTTAAGTTAGGAGTTACCAACGGTATGTCGTCCAGTAATATCAAAGGTCCTATTAGTCCATACCGATGAGTGTACTGACACCATATCTCAAGAGGCAGGCACCCAGAAGCAGCGAACCTCATACGGATCTACTACAGCATGCGAGACGATTTCTCAAGACGACTGTCCTGTAAAGGGAAAGTTGGAGGATTTCGCAGATGTTGGCGAATCCCAGATCACGCCAGCCCCCTGTCCACATACAGATGTGCCAGCTATGAACCTACAAAAGAAGGACTGGTTGAACTCTGAATCTGGAAAGAGAGACTCGCCAAACGGCAGGATCGTCGGTTCACATAAAGATATTGGCGTCATACAAGCCGGTATGGACGACCTTATTCAACCCAACGCCATACCTAGAAGTGGTTTGTTGGCTACTGCTGACGGGTGTTGGGCAGCGTCCAGACCTAGTCAACAGCAGATGGCTGGACATGCACTGGTGGCGATGTCATCGACATCGGGGCCTCTCCCATCCATGCAACCTCTTCTGTCGCCTGTCCCGACTCTTCGCAGTGCTAGAGTTGCACGATCTGGGCATGTAATGGGGCGAGCAACGGGAAGAGAGGCTATAACTGAGTCTGTCAAATTACCAGGAGTCTTGCAGATGTTACATGGCGATGCACCCGTTAGTTTGAGCTCTGGATGGAGGCAGAATCCGACGCTGAATACAAGGCCGCTTCAGCCCCAGCGGTTACTGTCCGGTCCTGACTCCTCGATCCCGAGTCTCTCGGAGACTGGTTTGAGATGGGCTTTGACTCCGCCAGTGACATCGCCGGAGACTAACCATTTGCCACCCAACAGCCGACGTACACAGCAGTGAAGAAGTTTCCTGTGCTACCTCGTCCGACAGAGACAATATCATATCAACGATATCGCCTTCTTGACCCCCTACAACAGCCAGATGCAGAAACTTGAGGCGGCCCTCAGCAAGGAGTTTAGGATCTGCTTTAGCAGGAGGAGCTTGGGGACCCTAGCAGTCGAAGGATTCAGGAATGATTCAGAGGGGGGGAAAACCTTACTTGAGCAGCATGACTTCCTCTAGTGACTACGAGATTGTAGCGTTTATAACTTAACTAAATATAACGTGGTTTATGAAGGAAGTATGGGCAATATTGCCAGACTGGCTGATTTTAAAGTTGACAACTTCAGCTGCGAACCGCCTGCGCGCCTGCGCGCCTGCAAGCGTACACACAGCTGGTACACAGAATACTAATCTACATAGTCAGAGCCTCCATTTGGTATGGTTTTTATTTCATCACGACTTTTAAATAATTCACCATCTGGTGTTGAAGTCATCTGTTTACATCGGGGGTGGCTGGGTGTAGGGCGGGTGATTCCAGACTTTTGGCGTAACATTCTAAATCAGGTAAACAAAGCTCCATCTCTACTCAAAGCCCATTCGACCAATGGTTCAAGCTGCTCCTCAATCTCCCTCTTACACCCCTGGAGCCATTTCCAGTGCTCCTCGCATTCATCAAATATACGCCCCAAATCATCATATAATGCATCTATATCTTCTGGTACCCACTTATCATCCTTAATCTGGATACGTTCCCAGATATACCTACACTTCTCGCGACGAAACTTAAGCATCGTAATATCGTTGGATTTGAGGATATAGTTGAAGTCCTGCTGAAGACAAGGAGTATTCTGCATACTGCAGCTCCACTCATTAGAGTACTTCCAGGGTAAGTGTTGCCCAGTAAGTGTTTGTAAGTCGTGTAAACCACTTGAGAGCTGCCACGATAGGTTGCGGAGTTCATGCCCGATGAGGCATAAGAGCCAGTCACTAAGTACCTTTCCTAGCTCCTGTCGGCCATGAGTTTTGGCGAAGCAGGAGTTACATCGGTATGTGTTGAGCAAGGGCTCTGTGATTTCTTTTTCATCCCGCGTTATATCCCCTTCGCGATTGGGCCCTCTTCTCGCGGGCTTCCAATGGTGATGGGTCCCACCAAACCGAAACTCTCGCAGCTCTTGCCAGCGCGCGCATCCAGGACATCGAACCATCCACATCGACCAATGCTGTTCACGAGCACCCTTTCTATGGAAGAGACCAAGAGGCGCATTAAAGAGTGGTCTCTTGTGATTCAGATATTCTGAAACCCCTGGAAAATATCGATCGACGCGTGATCCAAATACGACTTGGCGGCTTGGGACAATGGGTAGCCGTCGAGTGCCTCCCGTCTCGTCGAATAGTTGCCATATTTCGTCTTGTTGGAATCGGCACTCGTTGCACTTTCGAAGCCATCGCTTCTTCCCACAATTCTCACCCTCCACAGCCAGGGCATTCTGATCGAGCAAGTTTATCCGATCTTGTTGTGTCATTTTGTCAAGCTGGTCCTGGTTTATGCCTTTGAAACCCTCCATGTCATAATATTGGAGTAGGTCCAGATTGTTGATTGGAAAATCGCCGCTCAGATGTCCTTTGCCTGAGGTAACGCAGATAAAGTATCTAAAACGCTGCTTTTGCGCTTCCCAAAGGGAGACTTTGGCATCAAGCTCGGCTTGTTCTGTATTTGTGTTTCGATGCGGTATGTGCCTTGTTTGCTCCCACGTAGTGACCATTCTAGCGGCGGGAGATCCGGGAAGAGGCTTCCTGTATCGCAATCTGAGAATAGAATGGTTGTCAAAGTGCTTGTGAGAGAGAAGACGCAGACAGTTAGTGCAGGCCCATCGCATCTTCTCCCAAGCTGGGTCGGTCCAGTCTGGTCTCAGGCTGGTATCCCTAGACCGGAAAAAGAGATAAGGGCCGCCATACTCAGGCACTAACTCAAGCGCCAAAAGACGCTCTGCAAAATGCTTCTGCTTTGGGTTAATGAGACGTCGAAAGTGGGCATTGGCCTGACTGATCGATATGAAGCTGATGGGGTCGAGTAAGCGGATGATGTAGCACTGGAGTTCTGTCGGTAGAAGTTCTAGAGACATCTCGCTTGTACTATAGCTAGCAGTTTAAGAAGATTCTCAGAGTGGTTGGGAGTTGGTTTCTTGTTGTAACTTCAACCCTGACTTTGTTTTTGAGGCTATGCATTGTGAAGCGGGGTTACGCGCAATAATTATTAGTCCGGGCCTTGCGATAGGCGGATTGAATGAATGAGGCGTATTGTCGCAGGGTAGGCATGATCTTCCCGACCCCAGGAAACAACTGCGTTAGTAAACTAGCTGTTGCACTGAGCGTGCTTAAAGGGTTAAAGTGAATATGATGAGCAGCAGCAAATATGTTGATTGATTGTTGTTGAGTTGTCTCTTGTGCGGGGTATTCCATCCCGCAGAGTTACTTAAAGCATATAGCTAGATTACTAATGCAGTTGTTTCCTGAGGCCGTGAAGATCATGCCTACTCTGCGACACTAGCTGTATGCTTTAAGTAACTCTGCGGCAGGCTGCCCGCCAGAGCTCTCGCTCCCGCGCGCAGCCTTGCACCATCTGCTGGCAGCGAGATCCCTCCACGGGGATTTCGCCGCATATCACGAGAGATTCGACCATAGCGATGCACGCTTGGTCTGCTCGTGCAACCGACGCAAAGCACCGGATCACATCTTCTATTGCAGAAAAGTACCGCCGCGTCATCGGATGAGGCTTGCACCCTCACCGAATGCAGCGGTCAATCTAGCAATAGGAAAAGACTTTACCAAATATATCGACCTGTCCAAGGACAGCGCGTTCTTTGGAAAGATTTGCCCTCGTTATTAGGCGACCGCGACTGGAGAAGCACTCGCGACTCTCTTCCTTTCTTTATCTTCCACACATTTCTTTTGTTACCTTTTCTTCCTCTCTCGTATGCTCACGGCCAGACGAAGGGCGCCACCACGCCCTCCATCTGGCCGGGACCACCTTGAGGTAGTCTCGAGCTGCCGCACATACACAGACTGATCTCAACTCTCCTGATATTAGGCCAAAAGCGGCTGCGATATGCCAGCTCCGCCTTGTCGTCCCGCTGACGGGTAACAGGCCCGATAGGATGCGCTATTTGTGCCGATGATATGCTGGATAGAGTGTGGTCTACTGACGCGTTTGCAGAAATCGGATACCGAGCGGAAGACTAATTTCGCGTTGCGAATGACTAATCCTTTGTAGCCAATAGCATTTCTGTAAATAGCGTGTAGATAGATTCCGACTTCTCTAGCCCAGCACGTCCTGTGCCCCAGTAGGGGACTTTCGGGGCCGATGGCCCCCCGGACGAAAAATATACATACATACATACAACCTCTACGGAGTACAGAGGACATAATCTCTTATCGGGATATGCCACCATGACTTCATGAAAGTGGGGTGAGTGTCGGCTCCTCGCAAATCAGAAGCTCAGAACTAGCTCCATGGGGGAATCTTCCAGTCAGAAACTTTAACCATTTTAGGTTTGAATGGAGATCCACTCCCACCTTCTGATTATTGGGGTGTGGTTTGCCCGGACCTCCAGGCATTGAACGTCAGCAATTTCAGTTAGCCACGTAATCTTCAGCCAAGTATCGTCTATGTCTGCCCCACTCAGTCGCATTCAGCAAAGTGCGGAAAGAATTAGACTAAGCTAAAACTCCCTTCCTCCTTTTCTTCCTTCTTTCCTTCCACTCTTCCTTCCCCTCTTCCTTCCCCTCCCTCTTCTTCCTTCCTTCCTTCCTGCCTTCTTTCCTTGCTTTCCCTTATTCCTTCCTGTCCCTGACTTGTTAGAACCGCCCACCACCTTTATTAATTATGGACCTCGATGTTGAGCTTAAACGTGTAAATAGGGTTCGAATAAGCCTGGCAGAAAACCCGACTCTTGCTGCATCGCAAGAGAGTACCCTTACAACCATCATCAACCTCATTCAGGAGGATCATGTACAACGCGAGAAGCATTCTGAAGCTGCGCGGAGTAGACGCAAATCAGCTCGTGCTTTATTGTCAACCATTCACAGAGATCTCGGGAGCGTGATTCTCTTTCTTTGCAGCACCGCATTTTCCATTTCAAAGCTCTACAAGATTAAAAGTCACGCCACTCAATTTATTTCCAAATTAAAGACCTGGAATGATGGTGTTGAAATTACGGATGGCATCGTTAGCCTTGCTCGCAAATACTTTACCACTTCTCTACTCGAGCGTCTAGGTATTAACTCGATTGCTATTATCATAATCAGTTTTGACCATTCCTGCTGTTCTAGTCCCCGACGATGCCCGTGCCACGCAGATTAAACGAGGAGCTCATTTCCCTAGTCATACAACTAAGCGATCCCGAACCGATCCAAATTCGCTCGAACACGTAGCTATTCCAAGTTATCATGGCGTCATAGATCTCGCGAAGCACCAGCCATTGAACAAAACACCGACCGATGATTATAATGATGGCAGCCATAGTGAGAACAGTGATAGCACAGAGGGAAGCGAAGACGGTGACGAGAGCGACTCGGGAGAAGTACAGGCTGCGCAGTCTTTGGTAGATAACCCCGATGCAACAGTCGAGGATGATGGTAACAGCCCAACCTTTACATACCATTAAAACCTTCTAGACTAACGCATGCAGTACAACTTTACTCCAATGTCTATGAATTGGAAGATATGGATGTTATTCGTGTTGTTGCTAACCAACGTGAGGACTTCACAGCTCGTCTAACTGTACCGCATTTCCCCGACGCAACGCCATTTATTACAATCAGTTGTCCGCGTACTTTAGCAATCGAATTTTTGACCAGGCGAAAAGAAGTCAAGTGGTAGAACTTTGCACTCCGAAGATTTTACCCACTCTACATGCGCCAAAGCACACAACTTCAACATCTTCGTCAAAGCATACGATCACCATTCCCTTGTTATCCTGCCCGACCATATCCAGATACGTCCTGGTTATACGTTCCGAAAACCATACTGAGCCGCTCGACTGATCCACGTCCACAACAAGGGCAAGATAATTATCATTAGGGATTTCTTCGTCGTTGAAGTCATGCCACACCGGCCCAGAGCAAGACTGTTTGGTCTAAAGACGTTTAGCCTAGGGGAAAAATGCGCTGAGAGGGTTGCGTCATACCAGTTTGTTGCATTTCTCAACAATCTTATCGTCAGAGGTGTTTTTTTTAATGCGGTGCTTTCTCATCACCTGGCGATGTTTGGTCTGAAGTAAGGGCGGATAGATAGGCGTGTTTTAAGATACTGTGCTCCGTATCTAATTAGCTTTTGTTGCATGACAAGTAAAAGATCTGAGAAAGTTCAAACAAAACATAATATGAGTATTGCAGGAATGCTGCTGACGTGCATGTGCATGTGGGCTATGATTAGGCCTCAATTTAGTTGCCTAAGCAGTCCCACTATTCCAATGCTGGTAACTTGGGAAAGGGCAGGAAGGAAGAGAGGAAGGAAGAGGGGAAGAGAGAGAGGAAAGAAGAGAGGAAGGAAGAGAGGAAGAAGGGAAGGAAGAGAGGAAAGAAGAGAGGAAGGAAGAGAGGAAGAAGGGAAGGAAGAGAGGAAAGAAGAGAGGAAGGAAGAGAGGAAGAAGGGAAGGAATAGAGGAAGAAGGGAAGGAAGAGAGGAAGGAAGAAGGGAAGGAAGAAGGGAAGAGAGAGAGGAAGTAGTAAATATCTTAATTTTAGAGCCTTTAATATTATATTAATAAGCCTGAAACATTAATTCGTGCTTCCTTTGCCTAGGCTCTTCTAGTTGCCTTATCTGATAGATGGCGGACTATAATAGAACTTAGCTTAAGGGAACTTTATTATATTCCTATCAGAGGAGCTTTATTTCATACATCCAGGCTGGACATTGACTGAATTAAAGCGCGCAATATCTTTACACCAATACAGTGATGTTATATGTTAGTTAATGTTGGCATATAAGTTTAATGCATATAACTCACCGGGATAGCTCATTTTGGTCGCTTTGTCTGGCCGCCTTATTTCACTGATAGGGGTCAAAGGGAGGTATAGCTCAGCTCAAAGGACTCGGCTGCGTTAGCCCTTCTCCATGGTTTGACCAGCTGCCTGGCCATCATAAACCACCCCTGGAAGAATTGGACTGGCTGATTTAGCTCTTCGACAGTTGCTGCAGGTCAACGTAACGTGAACGAGCTCGCAACCAACCTGCATGCGACTAAGCTAAGATCTCCTTGGATGAGACAGCGGGGGGCCAACTACGAGAGGGTTTTCACCTTGGTCAGTTGTGATGTGACTTGGCCCCTGGAGCAGGCGCTTTTGCTGCTTGAATAGGTGACTGTTGAAGAGTATAAGAATTCACTTTCCCTCTTCCATAAAGCCAAGATATCAGACCAACACTTGCCTTCAGAAATATCGAGCCTTTTTCTAGAGACGCACTTGACTTGATTACCTTGGTCAGTAGTAATTCGTGTCTTTGCCCACTC